>NC_058086.1:173987695-174287695 GCF_014858855.1 Bufo gargarizans | reverse complement strand
AAAAAAATGTAATTTACATTTTTGGGTGAAATACACCAATTTTTGGGTAAATGGTACCACTGCTATACCTAGTAGACAGGTTAAACAAAAAAAATTTATCATTTACATTTTCTGGTGAAATTAACTAATTTATGGGTGTATAGTACCACTGCTATACCTAGAAGGCCAGTTAAAAAAATAAATTCAAAATTGTCAATTACATTTTCTGGTGAAATTAACTAATTTTGGGGTATATAGTACCACTGCTATACCTAGTAGGCCGGTTACAAAAAAATAATTGTCACTTACATTTTCAGGTGAAATTAACCAATGTATGGTCTCATGCACACGACCGTTGTGTGCATACGTGGCCGTTGTGCCGTTTTCCATTTTTTTTCGCCGACCCATTGACTTTCAATGGGTCAGTGGAAAAATCGGAAAATGCACCATTTTGCAGCCGAGACCGTGATCCGTGTATCCTGTCCGTCAAAAAAATAGGACCTGTCCTATTTTTTGGACGGACAACGGTTCACGGACCCATTCAAGTCAATGGGTCCATGAAAGAACACGGATGCACACAAGATTGGCATCCGTGTCTGTGATCCGTGGCCATAGTTTACTTTCATACAGACGGATCCAAAGATCCATCTGCATAAAAGCATTTTCAGAGCTGAGTTTTCACTTCATGAAAACTCAGATCCGACAGTATATTCTAACACAGAGGCGTTCCCATAGTGATGGGGACGCTTTTAGTTAGAATATACAACGAACTGTGTACATGACTGCCCCCTGCTGCCTGGCAGCCTCTCTAAAACGCACAAAATTCTCACTACCCCCGGAGAACGTATCTGGGAGCGAGATCTTAGGCTCAGAACAAACTCCATGAACGCAAGCTGAACCGGTCACTTGAAGCTGAGAAAAAGTCCTGCGGAGATCAGCTACCTCCAATGAAAGACCCTGAAGGCGTTCAGCCAAAAGTGAAACCGGATCCATGCTTGAGACGGTTTTGGTGGCTTATAATGTCACGGACGGTGTACAGGAAACAAGACAAAGCAACATGCATATATGACTGAGTGGATCCAAAGCTAAGGAACCAAAAGGGAGACCCCTGCACAAGACCTGAGACTTTCCCTGGCTGCTCAGCCTATGCAACGATCCCAGAGGTGGAAGGTTGCATAGCCACGTACCTCGACTATATAACCCCTGAACACCCTACAATAGTGAGGGGACACGACCACCGGCTCCCTACACCAGACACGGAGGGAGTCAGGGTCACCTGGGATCCAGCAAACAGAAAATAACAGATAAATGTTCAGCACTTAACTTTTGTATCAGAATGGAAAACAAGATCAGCATGCACACACACTCCAGGAAGAAGTATAAGCTGCCCAGTAATGCATTATGGGGCGGAATTTAAAGGGATGCAATCAGTCCAACTCCATGACAGCTGAGAGAGGCTAACGAGATGAGGAACTGAACAGCACAACAAAGAGAACTCAAGGAGGAGGTTCTGAAAGGCCTCTGTCAGAGCTTCTCAGCTATCTGGTTGTGACAGTACCCCTCCCTCTACGAGTGGACTCCGGACACTCAGAGCCCACCTTCTCAGGATGGGACCTATGGAAAGCCCTGATGAGACGAGAGGCCTTAATGTCCGTCACTGGGACCCACATCCTCTCCTCAGGACCATAACCCTCCCAATGAACAAGGTACTGAAGAGAACCGCGGACAAGACGAGAATCCACAATCGGAGGAGGAGGCAAAGGCGAGGGTACAATGGGTTGAACATAAGGTTTCAATAAGGACTTATGAAAAACATTATGGATCTTCCAAGTCTGAGGAAGATCAAGACGGTAGGCAACAGGATTGATGACAGACAGGATTTTGTAAGGCCCAATAAACCTAGGACCCAACTTGCAGGAGGGAACCTTCAATTTGATATTCTTGGTAGACAACCACACCAGATCACCAACATTCAGGTCCGGACCAAGCACACGTCTCTTATCTGCCACACGCTTATATCTCTCACTCATGCTCTTTAGATTATCCTGAATCTTTTGCCAAATAGATGACAAAGACGAGGAGAATCTGTCCTCATCAGGTAAACCAGAAGACCCCTCTCCCGAGAAAGTCCCAAACTGCGGATGAAACCCATATGCACCAAAAAATGGTGACTTATCAGAGGACTCCTGACGACGGTTATTTAAAGCAAACTCAGCAAGGGACAAAAAAGAACACCAATCCTCTTGATTCTCCGCCACAAAACAGCGCAGATATGTCTCCAGATTCTGATTGACGCGCTCTGTCTGGCCATTCGACTGCGGGTGGAAAGCAGAAGAGAATGACAACCAAACCCCCAAGCGAGAACAGAAAGCCTTCCAGAATCTGGAAACAAACTGCGTGCCCCTATCAGAGACTATGTCTGAAGGAATACCGTGCAATTTGACAATGTGATCAATAAATGCCTGCGCCAGCGTCTTAGCATTGGGCAAACCAGGAAAAGGGATGAAATGCACCATTTTGCTGAAACGGTCCACCACTACCAGAATCACAGTCTTCCCCGAGGAACGAGGCAGGTCCGTTATAAAGCCCATGGACAGATGTGTCCAAGGACGGGAAGGAATGGGTAAGGGAAGGAGAGGACCTGATGGCCGTGAATGAGGGACTTTAGCACGAGCGCAAGTCTCGCAGGCTGCCACAAAACCCTCAACCGACTTACGAAGCGCAGGCCACCAGAATCTCCGAGCGATGAGATCCAGTGTGGCTCTTGCCCCCGGGTGCCCAGCAAGGACCGTATCGTGGTGTTCCTTAAAAATCTTGTGTCTTAAAGCGAGAGGCACAAACAACCTCCCAGGAGGACAAAGATCAGGAGCCTCTGACTGGGCTGCCTGCACCTCTGCCTCCAATTCAGAAAAGAGAGCAGAGACCACCACACCTTCAGCCAAAATGGGACCCGGGTCTTCAAAATTCCCCCTCCCGGAAAACAACGTGACAGGGCATCTGCCTTCACATTCATAACTCCAGGGCGGAACGTGACCACAAAATTAAACCTAGAAAAGAACAAAGACCATCTGGCCTGTCTCGGGTTCAGACGCTTGGCTGACTCCAAGTAGGCCAGATTTTTATGGTCAGTAAATACGGTAATAGGGTGTCTGGCTCCCTCTAGCCAATGGCGCCATTCCTCAAAAGCCAACTTGATGGCCAACAATTCCCTATCTCCCACATCGTAATTTCTCTCTGCGGAGGAGAGTTTTTTTTGAGAAAAAGGCACATGGTCGCCATTTGGCAGGAGAGGAACCCTGAGACAAGACCGCCCCCACACCCACCTCAGAAGCATCAACCTCGACTATGAAGGGTAAAGAAATATCAGGTTGCACCAAGATGGGAGTGGTAGCAAAACTCTCCTTGATATTAGAAAAAGCCTTACGCGCCTCTACTGACCAAGAAGAAAAATCTACCCCCTTTCTGGTCATATCAGTGAGTGGTTTAACAATAGAGGAATAATTCAAAATAAACTTCCTGTAATAATTGGCAAAGCCCAAAAACCGCATCAGCGCCTTCTGATTCTCAGGAAGCTCCCACTCAAGCACAGCGCGGACCTTCTCGGGGTCCATGCGAAAACCAGAAGCGGAGAGAAGAAACCCCAGAAATTGAATTTCTGGAACCGCAAACACACATTTTTCCAATTTCGCATATAATTTATTCTCCCGCAGGATGAGCAAGACTTGACGTAAATGTTCCTTATGAGTTTTGAAATCAGGAGAAAAAATCAAAATGTCATCCAAATACACTAATACAAATTTTCCCATCAAATTATAAAAAATGCTGTTCACGAAATGCTGAAAAACAGCTGGGGCATTCATCAAACCAAAAGGCATAACCAAATTCTCAAAATGGCCCTCAGGTGTATTGAAGGCCGTCTTCCATTCGTCTCCTTCTCTGACCCTGACCAGGTTGTATGCCCCTCTTAGATCTAATTTGGAAAAGACTTTAGCCCCAACAACCTGGTTAAACAGGTCCGGGATCAGAGGAAGCGGATAAGGGTCACGAATAGTGATATTGTTCAGCTCCCTGAAATCCAGACAAGGTCTTAAAGAACCATCTTTTTTCTTAACAAAGAAAAAACCAGCGGCAACAGGTGACTTCGAGGGTCGTATGTGTCCTTTTCTCAGACTCTCAGAGATATAAGCACGCATAGCGATCCTCTCAGGTTGGGAAAGATTGTATAAACCAGATTTAGGCAGTTTGGCGCCTGGGATGAGATTAATAGGGCAATCGTACTCCCTGTGCGGGGGCAAATCCTGAACTCCACTCTCAGAGAAGACATCCGAAAATTCAGAGAGAAAAGATGGTACAGTCTTAGTAGCAACCTCAGAAACAGATGTCGTGAGGCAATTCTCTCTGCAAAAGTCACTCCAACCATTTATTTGCCTCGCTTGCCAATCAATGGTGGGGTTATGTTTAGTGAGCCAGGGTAGCCCCAACACTAGAGGGGTAGGCAAACCGCTAAGGACGAAACATGACACATCCTCAACATGAGCATCACTCACAATTAAACGGATATTGTGAACTATGCCCTTTAATGATTTCTGAGGAAGTGGAGCGGAATCAATAGCAAAAACCGGAATATCCTTTCCCAAAGTGCGCACCTGGAAACCATGAGTTATCGCAAATTGATTATCAATGAGATTGACCGCTGCTCCACTATCCACAAAAATCTCACAAAAAATGTTCTTGCTCTCTAGCGCCACCCTAGCAGGCAGGACAAAACGGAAACTACAAGCAAACGGAAAACCTTCAATTTCCACCTCAACCCTGCCAATAGTAACAGACGGAACATTTTTAAGAGATTTTTCCCTGTTTGTTTCTTTATTACTCCCAGAAAACTGCCTGAATCTCCTAGAGGGACAAATCTTTGCCAAATGATTTATACCTCCACAACAAAAACAAACCCTCCCATGCGAGCTGAATCTTCTATTGTCAGAAGCAATCAACCCCAGCTGCATGGGCTCCTGCTCAGAAGGGGCTGACAGCGACTGAGACCCCTGCACACAGAATGGGACCGCTGCACTGTCCTGGGACTGAGTATGACAGGAAGGGGACATCTCTCCTCTCTCTCTAAGACGCCTGTCAATACGAACGGCCTGAGACATAGCAGAGTCCAAAGAAATAGGCCTCTCATGAAAGGCAAATGCATCTTTCAATCCCTCTGAAAGACCATGGCAAAATTGACTTCGGAGTGCAGCATCATTCCAACCAGTATCAACTGCCCATCTCCGAAATTCAGAGCAGTATATTTCTGCAGATTGTTTACCCTGGCATAATAGACGTAGTCTAGACTCAGCCAGAGCAATACGATCCGGATCATCATATATCGGACCCAGGGCTAAAAAGAATTCATCCACTGAACAGAGAGGCCGTGCCCCCTCCGGCAGCGAGAAGGCCCAGGACTGAGCGTTACCCCTGAGCAGCGATATAATGATCCCCACCCTCCGTTCCTCATCACCAGAGGAATGGGGAAGAAGGCGAAAATGGAGTTTGCAAGCCTCTCTAAAACGCACAAAATTCTCACTACCCCCGGAGAACGTATCTGGGAGCGAGATCTTAGGCTCAGAACAAACTCCATGAACGCAAGCTGAACCGGTCACTTGAAGCTGAGAAAAAGTCCTGCGGAGATCAGCTACCTCCAATGAAAGACCCTGAAGGCGTTCAGCCAAAAGTGAAACCGGATCCATGCTTGAGACGGTTTTGGTGGCTTATAATGTCACGGACGGTGTACAGGAAACAAGACAAAGCAAAATGCATATATGACTGAGTGGATCCAAAGCTAAGGAACCAAAAGGGAGACCCCGGCACAAGACCTGAGACTTTCCCTGGCTGCTCCGCCTATGCAACGATCCCAGAGGTGGAAGGTTGCATAGCCACGTACCTCGACTATATAACCCCTGAACACCCTACAATAGTGAGGGGACATGACCACCGGCTCCCTACACCAGACACGGAGGGAGTCAGGGTCACCTGGGATCCAGCAAACAGAAAATAACAGATAAATGTTCAGCACTTAACTTTTGTAGCAGACTGGAAAACAAGATCAGCATGCACACACACTCCAGGAAGAAGTATAAGCTGCCCAGTAATGCATTATGGGGCGGAATTTAAAGGGATGCAATCAGTCCAACTCCATGACAGCTGAGAGAGGCTAACAAGATGATGAACTGAACAGCACAACAAAGAGAACTCAAGGAGGAGGTTCTGAAAGGCCTCTGTCAGAGCTTCTCAGCTGTCTGGTTGTGACACCGATCTCTTACAGGGGGCTGTGATCCGTACAATTAACCCCTCAGGTGCTGCAGCTGAAGGGGTTAATTGTGCGTATCATAGCCCCCTGTAAGAGATCCGGGGCTGCCAGGCAGCAGGGGGCAGACCCCACCTCCCTCCCCAGTTTAAATTTCATTGGTGGCCAGTGCGGCCCCCCTCCCTCCCGCTATTGTATTAATAACATTGGTGGCACAGTGTGTGCCCCCCGCCCGGCCCCTCCCTCCCTCTATTGCATTAATAACATTGGTGTCCAGTGTGCGGCCTCCCCTCTCTCCCCCCCCCCCCGATTATTGGTGGCAGCGGAGTTCCGATCGGAGTCCCAGTTTAATCGCTGGGGCTCCGATCGGTAACCATGGCCACCAGGACGCTACTGCAGTCCTGGTTGCCATGGTTACTTAGCAATGGTAGAAGCATCATACTTACCTGCTGGCTGCTGCGATGTCTGTGTCCGTCCGGGAGCTCCTCCTACTGGTAAGTGACAGTTCATTTAGCAATGCGCCGCACAGACCTGTCACTTACCAGTAGGAGGAGCTCCCGGCCGGACACAGACATCGCAGCAGCAAGCAGGTAAGTATGATGCTTCTACTATTGCTAAGTAACCATGGCAACCAGGACTGCACAGTAGCGTCCTGGTGGCCATGGTTACCGATCGGAGCCCCAGCGGTTAAACTGGGACTCCGATCGGAACTCCGCTGCCACCAATGATCGGGGGGGGGGGGGGGTGAGAGGGGAGGCCGCACACTGGCCACCAATGTTCTTATAACAATAGAGGGAGGGGGGGGCCAGGGGAGGCCGCACACTGGCCACCAATGTTCTTATTACAATAGAGGGAGGGAGGGGGGGCCGGGGGGCACACTGGCCACCAATATTATTATTACACTAGAGGGAGGGGGGCCGGGGGAGGCTGCACACTGTGCCACCAATGTTATTATTACAATAGAGGGAGGGAGGGGGGGCCGCACTGGCCTGGCAGCCCTGATCTCTTACAGGGGGCTATGATACGCACAATTAACCTCTTCAGGTGCGCCACCTAAGGGGTTAATTGTGCTGATCACGGCCCCCTGTAAGAGATCGGGTGCTGCCAGGCAGCAGGGGGCAGTCATGTACACAGTTTGTAGTATATTCTAACTAGAAGCGTCCCCATCACCATGGGAACGCCTCAGTGTTAGAATATACTGTCGGATATGAGTTTTCACGATGTAACTCATATCCGACAGTATATTCTAACATAGAGGCGTTTCTTATGGTGATGGGGACGCTTCGAGTTAAAATATACCATCGGATTGGAGAAAACTCTGATCCGATGGTATAAAAGGGACTCCAGACTTTACATTGAAAGTCAATGGGGACGGATCCGTTTGCAATTGCACCATATTGTGTCAACGTCAAACGGATCCGTCCCCATTGACTTGCATTGTAATTCAGGACGGATCCGTTTGGCTCTGCACGGCCAGGCGGACACCAAAACGACTTTTTTTTCATGTCCTCCAAAAATCAAGAAAGACCCACGGACGAAAAAACGGTCACGGATCACGGACCAACGGAACCCCGTTTTGCGGACAGTGAAAAAATACTGTCGTGTGCATGAGGCCTATGTGTGTATAGTACCACTGCTATACCTAGAAGGCCAGTTAAAAAAAAAAAAAATAGTCCGTTATATATTCTGGAGAAATTCACCAATTTTTGGATGTGATGTACCACTGCTATACCTAGTAGACCGAAAAAAAAAAAAAAAAAAAAAAATTGTCAGTTACATTTTCTGGTGAAATCCACCAATTTTTTGGTGTGATGTACCACTGCTATACCTAGTAGACAGATTCAATTTTTTTATAAATAGTCAGTTACATTTTCCGGTGAAATTCAACAATTTTTGGGTGTGATGTACCACTGCTATATCTAGTAGACAGGTTTAAAAAAAAAATATGTCAGTTAAATTTTTGGGTGAAATTCACCAATTTTTGGGTGTAATATACCCCTCCTGTACCTAGTTTACAGCTTTATAAATTTCAATAATTTTTCAGTTACATTCTTGGGTTGACATTATACAAATTTAGACGTGAATAAACACCTGCTATGCATAGGTGACAGGGAATAAAATTTGATAAATTATTCAGTAATTAATGCACGCCACATGCTTTCATTCAATGCTTAAACTTTGAAAAGTTGTCACACTTTTATGCTTTAATAATTTCTCCCATATTTCAACTCTATAATTTTAAATTTGAAAAAATGAATCCTCCCTTGGATGTGTTCTCTCTTTCTCACGCTCCCTCTCTGGCCTGGAACCCTGATTCCCCGCCACCCGTGATCAGCATGGTAGGCGCAGAAAAGAACATCGAAAGTTGATAGAGCAGATATCCAATTGGATCGTGAACATCACGGGGACGTGAGACATGGTGGGGCAGTATGTTTGCACACGCCTACACGAACTGACTAAACAGGGGTCAGCCCCTGCAACTTCTGGGTCTCCAAATTGGGCACATGGCCTGAGCTTGCCCTTTACCCCTTGGAGGTGCTGGCCTGCCCTGCAGTCAGTGTATTGTCTGAACGTGTGTTTGGCACGACTGTAGGGGGTTATCACAGGTTTATTTCCCAATGTTTTGGGGTGTATCCTAATTAAAAAAATAAAATTTAAAACCAAAAAGCAGTGTAGGCTACCTCGTCCTCCTCCACCGCTGCTTCCACTTACACCGCAACATCCACCGCCTCCTGAACCTCCTACTCCATATGGACCTTGTCCTCCTAGATCAAGATTAGTATTTTTTATTTTTACCTATTTTATGTTATTTAAAGTCATTTCCCTATCCACATTTGTTTGCAGAGCACTTGCCATGCTCTTAACCACATTTTGATGCCATTTGCAGCCCTCTAGCCCTTTCCATGACATTTTTACAGCCATTTTAGTGCTCAAAAGTTCGGGTCCCCATTGACTTCAATGGGGTTTGGGTTCGGGGTCAAGTTCGGGTCAAGTTCTGGTCCCGAACTCGAACTTTTTTCTCAAGTTCGTCCGAACCCGTCGAACCCGAACATCCAGGTGTCCGCTCAACTCTAGTTACAACATAAAGGTACATATAAATGTGGCCACAATGTCTGCACCTGCTGCTCAGCTATTCACGTATCAAAAGGCTTCACCTCTTGTACAGACAATCAAACATACATGAACAAACAATACATTGATTGTAACACACATGGTGTCGTTTATCTGATTACTTGCAAAACTTGCCGACTCCAATATGCAGGGTGCACAGCCAGGCCTTTAAAAATTAGGATTAGACGGCATTTGTCAGATGCAATTAAAGAAGATAACAGAAACAAAAACACATTAGGCCATATTTCAGCAGTTTCCCATCATGTCTTACATCATCATGGAGGGGATGTGGGTCACATTATGGTGCAGGCCATTGAAAAAGTAAGATTACCTGAGAGGGGCGGAGATCTCCTATCGGATGTGCTCCCTCCCACCTTTTCCACTATATAACCCGAGTGATGTAGTTATCTAGTGTCTCTATGATTGATGGTGCTAAAGACACGCACCCGAAATTCATCAGAGAGATGTAAGGCCTGTTTTGTACTTACTATTTTGCAGGGCTTTTTTTCTGGCGGAACGCACCGGAATGGCGTTCCGCCACCGTTTGACATCGCAGCCTGCCATGCTCCAGCATCGCAGGCTGCGATGTATCAGCGGGGAGGGAATGGGAGGAGGAGCTGGGGGCCGGTGCGTTCACTGTGCTCCGGCCCCCAGCTCCAGTACAGTTATAAAATGTGTAATTCAATTAATAATGATTCATGCTGCCCCCTCTGTAGTATAACATTCAATATATCCTACTCACAGGGCTACTGTTATATCGTAATGCAGGCCGGCCGGGCAGACGAGCGGCAGCGTCACTGACTGACGTCACGTGCCTGCGCCGCCTGCTTCATTCATATAACAGTAGCCCTGTGAGTAGGATATATTGAATGTTATACTATAGAGGGGGCAGCATGAATCATTATTAATTGAATTACACATTTTATAACTGTACTGGAGCGGCAATGGGGGGTCTGTGGATGACACTGTTATGGGGTGGGGGGGTCTGTGGATGGCACTGTTATGGGGTGAGGGGGGGTTTGTGGATGGCACTGTTATGGGGGGTCTGTGGATGACACTGTTATGGGGTGGGGGGGTCTGTGGATGACACTGTTATGGGGTGGGGGGGTCTGTGGATGACACTGTTATGGGGTGGGGGGTCTGTGGATGACACTGTTATGGGGTGGGGGGTCTGTGGATGGCACTGTTATGGGGTGGGGGGTCTGTGGATGGCACTGTTATGGGGTGGGGGGTCTGTGGATGATACTGTTATGAAGGGGGGGGGGTCTGTGGATTGCACTGTTATGAAGTGGGGGGTCTGTGGATGGCACTGTTATAGGATGGGGGTCTATGGACGGCACTATTATGGGGTGGGGGGTCTGTGGATGGCACTGTTATGGGGTGGGGGTGTCTGTGGATGGCACTGTTATAGGATGGGGGATCTGTGGATGCCATCCACAGATCCCCCATAACAGTGCCATCCACAGATCCTCCACCCCATAACAGTGCCATCCACAGATCCTCCACCCCATAACAATTCCATCCACAGATCCTCCACCCCATAACAGTGCCATCCACAGATCCTCCACCCCATAACAATTCCATCCACAGATCCTCCACCCCATAACAGTGCCATCCCCAGATTCCCCATTAACAGTGCCATCCTCATCTGGGGGGTTTCTTTGCTGGGCTGGACTTTTATAGCCCCCCCAAATTTTACATGCATCCCTGTACTCTAAAGGGGCGGTTTAAGGGGCAGTCCTAGGGGTGGGTAGGGGCGTGGCCAGGGGAGGGGGGGGGGGGGTGAGTTCCACCACCTTTTCTCTGAGAAAAAAAGCCCTGCTATTTTGTAACAGCTTTTTAATGGAGAAGAAATAAAACTGAATGGATTTTACCAACACCGGTGGCTGCAAATCATTTACATGTGTCGCTGTGTGAGTGCAGTCCTGCACTATCCGTGCCCCGGAGGACCGAGCAGAAGCTGTCGTTTGCTACTGCAAATTTATTAAGCTCGCCTTTTTTGGAGTAAAAATAAAAGCAGTTGTATTGACACTTGTCTTTCATTTGCGTCTTGTTTATTATCCGTTAATAAATCAGGTTTTTATTTTTTGGCGCACCTACATACAATACAATAGTTTGGTAAAAAGTTAGAAAACGTCTGAATTGCCGTATTTTTCGCCCTATAAGATGCATTTTTTTCCCCAAAAAATGGGGGGACAAAGTTAGTGCGTCTTATGGGGTGAATATAGGGAAAAAGAAAATGTCTGGCGCTTTGCTTATTATGGTACCTTGCTGCCGCTGCAGTGAAACGGCCAGCCGTGCTGCGGGTGCTGGAGGAAAAGGGCCGAGCGCTCTGTTGTGCTGGGAGGCAGGGACCCGGTGCAGCTACATGTGGTCGGATGCAGGGGCTGGTCGCCTCTGCGGGTGTTCTGTAATAGGGGCCGGCCGCAGCAAGTGCTGGGTGGTAGAGACCAGCCGGCCCAAAGTTGCAATGGTATGGTGGAGGAGGACGGTTTATGGGAGCGCGGGAGCAGGCAGACAAGTGGCGGAGCAGACTTCCCTGTCACACATCCCTGCTCCGCCTCTCAGCCTTCACACATGCCTGCTCCTGGCTACCTGCACTGTGACTGCTGTGAGAGTTATACCCTACATGCTGTTCCCTGCCAGAAAGTGATCCATAAGGTACCCCTAATGACCCCAATCCTAATAAAGTGGGCCCCCCTAATAAAGTGACCGCCCTAATAAAGTGACCCCACTCCTAATAAAGTGACCCCACTCCTAATGAAGTGACCCTCCCTAATAAAGTGACCCCACTACTAATAAACAAACAACAGATAATGGCAGGATCTCTAGATGTTCCTTTTTATTCCTCGTTCTTGCAGGAATGTGTACAAACAGAGCAAAAACGCAACGTTTAGGCTACAAAGTAACCTTTGTCAAGCTACTTTGTAGCCGAAACTTTGCATTTTTGCTCTGTTTGTACACATTCCTGCAAGAACGAGGAATAAAAAGGAACATTTGGAGATGCTGCCATTATCTGTTGTTTGATTACTAATCTATTGACTGCTGTGAATCTGCGGTCGTAGTTTGGCTGTTGCATTCCGGAAAGGTCGATTAGGCCCGTGGGTGCTGCTCTTTACTACTTTTCCCACTCCTAATAACGTGACTACCCTAATAAAGTGACTAGAGATGAGCAAATTTCATATTTGGAAATTTGTTCACGCTTAGTTTGGTGGTAAAAGCAGAATTGCGTTATGGATTCTGTTACCACGGACCATAACGCAATTCTATGACGGAATGCATAACGGATTGCCTTTAGAGGCATTCCATTATTCATTTCGGCATAATGGAAATCTAGTCCGCTCGCCACTTATCGGCATGCGACTTTACCCATCCTTCTGATAAAGTGACCGTGACAGACAAAACAAAAGAGAGGGTGGGTGGGCAGCAAATCTTCAAATGCGGCTTGGCTGACAGCATAACGCTGGCATCCACCGCAATTATATACCAACCATGACACCACCCATTAACCCCTTATCCAATGTTCTAACTGTTGCTGGGGTCCCTTAAACTTCATTAACCCAGTAACAGTAGACTATAGGACACCTTCCTAACCATTCCCTTGCTACCTGATCTTACCTAGTAACTTAGGCCAAAACGAGCTAAGGCCACCATTGGGATAATCATAATCCAATGCAGATCCCTCCATATAGGATTTTCGGGATCTTTACATTCTTACATCTAGTTTCTGTCTCTAATGGCTAGCAAAGAATGTCATCTGTGCCTTAATAATATTTTTATGCAACTGTTATTACATATAATGTGCCTGGTTGTCCAGCAGGTGACAGTGTATTTGGCAGAGATTACCTTTAGATAGAATGGAACTTACCATTTCAATCTCCCCCTTTTGGGGCAGAAGTGGTGTAGCTGGCCAGCTAAGACCTGTCCTAGGTTGGTAGTATAGCCTTATATGTTCATACAGCTAAGCCTGCTAATAACCTATATACAGTTCCTATGTTTATGTGTTAAAGACAAAAGCAGAGTTATTTACTGTGACATCATTTTTGGATGTCATATAACTGTTATATTTTGTGTTCACAGAAGCAGAAAAAGATAATATGCCTTTAAGATTCTTTTTGTAATGTAAGGTGAGCTCAGTGACACAGCAGAAACAACAGAAAGCATAGTGTTAATCTGTTGTTGCTGGGCACAAGTCTAGACCAATCATAGCCAGCTTCTCACACAATAAGAGTTTTCACCAATCACAGCCAGCCTCACACACAGCCTGTATGGGAATTCCCCCAGCTCCTGCTGCTAGAATCATTATTCACCAGAGACAGGAGCTGAAGAGACATTCACTCCACTGAGAGCTGAGTTTTATGGAAACAAGAGGCCAAAAAAGGTTTACAGTTAAATAATGTTCATATTGTTAGTATTGTGTTTAGAACTGTATACTGAACTAGATATATACAGACAGGTCCATAAATATTAGGACAACAACACAATTCTAACATTTTTGGCTCTATACACCACCACAATGGATTTGAAATGAAACGAACCTCTCCATGTATTCACTGAAGGTAATTTCACACCTGGTGAGGTAAAATACAGAGTGGGCTCAGCATGCATGTGGAACCTGCATCCCATGAAACTAATGAAAACCAGATGGTACTGAAAGAGGTAGCATTTTGTGTAGGTTCCTGTCCAAAAGAGGACGACAGGCATTTTGTTGCGGACGACAGGCTCAAATTATTGTCACGGTAGGTGAGGGAAGGGAAGCAAACCAAATACAACAAAAGCAACAAAACACCAGGCTAAGCCCCAAAGTTAGGGAACAGGGAAAGGTCACCACCTGACAATCCCTGAACCTTTCCCTGACTGCTGACAACATGGCCAAATCATTAGAGTGGAAGTGCTCATACGCTGGAACCTAAGCCTAGCTGAGACTGAAACAAACCCTCAGCTAGGGAGCTGGAGATAAGACAACCAATTCCTAGAGCAAGGTGCAGGAACCAGCGTCTTCCTGAGGCCTATCCAGAACACACAACAAAAAGGGAAGGAGTAAGACTTAGCTTAAGACAGACGGGGAGCAGGAGATCCACTAAACACCAGCTGAGAACTCCAGAAGCAAATATAAACCGCAAGAGCTATAGTGAGAGACGGGTATAAAAAGCAGAACTAAATAGCTAATGAGTAGATCCTGTGGGGAGGTGGGATCCTGCCCAAAACCACAACAAAGAGAAACAGAAAAATCTGTCAGATAGACTCACATGTAGCAAGTCTGTCAGATCTTCTCAGGCCTCTCACAGGGCAGGGCGTGGTAATTATTTTGTACATAATCTACGTGCCAAGAATCTCAAACTTATAAAATTAGCATATTTTATAAAGTAGAAGGACCGTCACTACTGCTGCTAAACTGTCTCTGAGCCGCTTACTTCCATGTAACGGACGGACAGAGCTGTGTAACAGTCCACGTGTTGCTCTTATTGTAGATCATCCAAAATTCAGTAATACAGGTGTGTTTCATTTTAAGAGTCAGATGTACAGGCTGTAGCAGGAACGCTTCTGTCATGTGCCATTTTGAGTCTGTGGCCAATCCGCATTTTCTGTACATCGCGGACAGTATGCGGATTTAGGCCTCTTTCACACTTGCGTTGTCCGGATCAGGCGTGTACTCCACTTGCCGGAATTACACGCCGGATCCGGAAAAACGCAAGTGTACTAAAAGCATTTGAAGACGGATCCGTCTTCAACATGCTTTCAGTGTTACTATGGCACCCAGGACGCTATTAAAGTCCTGGTTGCCATAGTAGGAGCGAGGAGCGGGGAAGCGGTATACTTACCATCCGTGCGGCTCCCAGGGCGCTCCAGAATGACGTCAGAGCGCCCCATGCGCATGGATGACTTGCCATGCGATCACATCATCCATGCGCCTGGGGCGCCCTGACGTCACTCTGGAGCACCCCGGGAGCCGCACGGACGGTAAGTATACTGCTCTCCCGCTCCCCGCTACACTTTACCATGGCTGCCTGGACTTTAGCGTCCCGGCAGCCATGGTAACCATTCAGAAAAAGCTAAACGTCGTATCCGGCAATGCGCCGAAACGACGTTTAGCTTAAGGCCGGATCCGGATCAATGCCTTTAAATGGGCATTCATTCCAGATCCGGCCTTGCGGCAAGTCTTCAGTTTTTTTGGCCGGAGCAAAAAGCGCAGCATGCTGCAGTATTTTCTCCGGCCAAAAAACGTTCCGTTCCGGAACTGAAGACATCCTGATGCATCCTGAACGGATTTCTCTCCATTCAGAATGCATTAGGATAAAACTGATCAGGATTCTTCCGGCATAGAGCCCCGACGACGGAACTCTATACCGGAAGACAATAACGCAGGTGTGAAAGAGCCCTAAATAAGTTCTGCAGATTATAGAACATGTCTTACTCTTGTCCGTTTTGCAATCAGATATAGACATTTCTAAGGGTACTTTCACACTTGCGGCAGGACGGATCCGACAGGCTGTTCACCATGTCAGATCCGTCCTGCGGCTATTTTGCCGTGCCCGCGGACCGCCGCTCCGTCCCCATTGACTATAATGGGGACGGGGGCGGAGCTCCGGCGCAGCACGGCGGTGCACGGAGAAAGGCTGCCGGACTAAAATTACTGCATGTCAGGCTTTTTAGTCCGGCGGCTTTCTCCGTGCACCGCCGTGCTGCGCCGGAGCTCCGCCCCGTCCCCATTATAGTCAATGGGGACGGAGCCGCGGTCCGCGGGCACGGCGAAATAGCCGCAAGCCGGATCCGACATGGTGAACAGCCTGTCGGATCCGTCCTGCCGCAAGTGTGAAACTAGCCTAATATAAATATGTGGGGTCGGTATCCGTATTATGTGGATCCGCGATTTGCAGATTCCAAAACGGCAACGGCCATGTGGATGAGGCCCTAAAGGGAACCTGTCATGTGCTTTTTGACACCAACCTTTGCCATCTACAATGTAGTACCTGAAACATCGCTCTCCCCCATTCCAGATGCATGCCCCATATGTTTCATCATTCACACAATTACACTGAGTCCGGCATATTCATCAGTTAATTGGGTTGTCAAATTACAACAAGATACCTCCTATTACAGGACAGAGGATAAGTGTCTGACCGGCAGGGGCCCCAGCAGTTGGACCCCTAGGTGCCCGTGTTCCCCCATTTGAATGGTGCGGCAGACATGGATGTGTACTGCAGCTCCATACAACTCTATGGGACTGTGGAGATACCGAGTACAAGCGCTCAGCTATCTCTGTCCGCCCCATAGAGCTGAATGAAGCATAGCTCTCATGTCTAACGCTCCATTCTAATGGAGTTACATGGACCCCATTTTAGCAATCAATGGGGTCTGCAGCTTGTCTAATAGAGCAGAACAACGGAAGTAGATTCATGGATTTATAGAAAACAGGACATGTCAGTACCATGCTCAACTGCTGCTGCTGCTGCTGATGATGATTGATACAAATATAATATGCAGCTGATACTTCTGTATCTCTTTCATTGGTCTCATTGCCTAGACCGGGTCCTGTAGTAAATCTGGATTAATGTGCCCTTTATGTTTCTTATACATAAAAGGAAAATCCTTGTCTTGTACTCGTTCTCCCATCTTCCTTCATTACAAAACATGAGGTATTAGTTTATATCTTGGCCAAAAAATGCAAATAAGTCAAGTTCTTGTCTTCCAGCACATTACACTGTCATGTGATGGACAATGCGATATCATTAATATGACATGTTTAGGCAGAGTGTCCAATACACCAAGTGCAGCACACATATACTGACCCCACACGGGGGGATAATATAATGTACGGATATAATATAATGCAGCTTGAGCTGCTAGTTTGCGTCTTATTTTGGCCAAGATATGTAAGCTCGCAACCCACGTCAAGGGTCCTCATTATCTTGCGAGTTCCCTAACCTAACTGGGGCAAAAAAATATTAAAATAAAAAAACTATTTAGGGTTCCCCTACCTAGGACTACTTTCCTCATGAGACAGTGGATGTAGTTATCAGTCTGTCGGTGTCTTTATACTACAATGTGTTTTATTATTTTTATAAAGCTGCGATTACACGTGCGGCTTGAGCCGCGGTTACAGCTGGGTACATAGCGCTGGACGACCCTCTATGTACCGCAAAGCCTGAACATGGGGGTTATGAGAAGTCATCCACTGTCTATAGATACATTGTATATTGAATTTGCTATATCATTATATAATTCTTTTAAAAAATTAAGCATTAAGTGAAAAAATAACTAAAAAAAAAATGGATAAAAATGACTTTCTATGTAACTACTAATTATAACATGGAGAATTAAAATTTGAAGCTAATTGACCTATCAGCATGTTTTTGGAGTGTGGGAGGAAACCGGAGTGCCCGGAGAAAACCCACGCAAGCACGGGGAGGACATACAAACTCCATGCGGATACTGCCATAGTCAGATATAAGCTATGGCCCCGCAAGGCAACAGTGCTAATCACTGAGCCACCGTGCTGCCCACAAATGATGGATGTGATGGAAGGTGCCGCAGTGTGATGTCTCTGGGATGATGTTACATATGCGGCAGGAGACATGGATGAAGATGTTCAGTGTGGTGTTGATGGACTTAGGTGACAAAGGGGTGAGCAGATGGAGAGTGCATGTCCACACAGTCCAGATAATATAGTGTGGACGCCCAGAAAAGATGGCGGAGCAGATTGATGTTATGTGAGGCAGGAGAAGTAGATATAGATGTTCAGTGTGGAGATTTTAGATGTTATTTATATTCATGGAGCAGATTGATGTTATATGTGAGGCAGGAGAAGTAGATATAGATGTTCAGTGTGGAGATTTTAGATGTTATTTATATTCATGGAGCAGATTGATGTTATATGTGAGGCAGGAGAAGTAGATATAGATGTTCAGTGTGGAGATCTTGGATGTTATTTATCATCGTGAAGTAGATTACGAGGTATGGTGTGAAATCAGAGATTGCCAGGCAGAGATGGGGACAGTGTTCGGACACTCCTGCCCATGTAGCTTATATGGCAACAGAAGGATATTACACATGGTATGGTGGTAAGAGTCGACATGATCGGAGTAGCAGTGGAAGATGTGGTAGATGATGAGGGCAGTATCCACCCAAATGAGCTACTGGTGAGCAGCAAATGTGAAAAAGTCCATGACACAGACCCATAGAGAAGCAGGCAGTGCATGGACATGTCGCAAATATTTGTGATGCAGCTTATAGATATTAAAAGGTATGATGGTTGGAGCTGCTAAGGAGACGCAAAGAAAGAATATGCACTCAGAAGGCCTGTTGGTGACCAGAAGGATGGCAAATATGTTTCCAGATGACCTCTTAAGGAGAGAACAAGTGCTTGTCAAAAAACAAAATGCTGAAGATCTGATGTCCCCGTATGAAAAGGAGACAACCATTTCTGCAAAGCTGGTGGTGTGGCTACGGCATATTTTGTATGGTGTAGATAGTAAATACCTGGCTATTAGAACAGTGGAGGCAATTATGGGACACATCAACCATGCACTTAGATGTCCAGGTCTTGAGGAAGCATAGGGAACAGCGTAAGGAACTTTCAAGTTATCAGACCTTGAGCCACAGTTGATGGATATTACATATGGTGGCTAACCACGGTGACAGGTGGCTGGAGCATTGGGGAACAGACTAAGCAGAAAATTTAACCTCAGAAGACATGACGAGCAGACAAAGTAAATGTGCATCCAGATTACATGCTGATGACCAGGAAGATGGCAATGGTACGACTAAATAGTGCAGAGTGTGGAAGAGCGGGGAAAGATGCCAATGTTGTCATTGTTTGAAAAGGAGCAAATTCACTTTCTACCACCTGTGGACTGAGCAGTAGAGGAGGATGTGGTGAGTGGTAGCAATGTGCCGGGATGACAACTTGATGACCAGTTCAAAGGAGTGTTCCAGGAGTAAAGTATTGATGATTAGTTGAGCGAATCGAAATTCACAAAGAAGACTTCGATCTAAATTTCAGGATAAATTCGGTTCGCTGCAAAGCCGAATTTTTTCGTGTTTCGCAGTAGCGAATCAATTTAACCTGAAACAGCGTAAAAACAAAAAAAAAATACTTACCTGATCCATTTATTTGTGACGGGCGGCCTGCCACCATCTTGATTTAAGATCTCGGCCGAAATCCTGTGTGCAGCGACGTATGATGTCATTGCGACCTGCACAAAAGTTTGGGCCAGACCTTCAGTCAAGATGGTGGTGGATGGCCCGTCGTGAGCAAATGGATCAGGTAAGTATATATATTTTTTTTTTTACACTGCAATTTTACTATCAGATGCCACGATCAGTATGAACTCGGCATCTGAGGGTTACAATGACGGGGGCGGCGCAATCTCCGCTCCCTGTCATTGCACACACTAATTACAAAGAAATGCACTTTGTGACAAAGTAAATCGTCACAAAGCAGATTTTTGGGGAAAATTCAGCAAAGCAGCCGAATTAAATTTTTACAACTGATTCCCAGGACCCCCGACAATCAGCTGTTTGAATAGGCTGGTGAGCGCAGCGGCTTCTTCTTAGGCCAATCACATGGTCAAATGCTGCACGCTCTCTGCAAGTGAATGAGTCTGAGCTGCAATACCAATCACATCCACTATACGATGTATGGCGCTGTGCTTGCTATGCTGTGAGGAGGCTGAACGCTGCGTCCCTTATAAACAGCTGATTGGAGGGGGTGGCAGGGGTCTGACCTCCAGTGATCTGATGTTGGTGACCAATGTTGAGGGTAGGTCTTCACTACTGCACTCCTGGAAAACTCTTTTTAAATTCAAATCAATATGGACACAGATGACCTCTCACTGCGTAGATGAAAAGGGACAAACATTCACCAAGATGACATGATGATGTTGAAACAGTCCAGCAAAGTAAAGCAGAAAACGATTCTATATCTCCTTCAAACTTGGCTCAAGAACTTACAGTAATTGTTCCAATCCGGTCTTTAAATGTTTGAAATTCCACAAGGATGTCTTCACTGCAGGTGTGGGGTCCATGGACTGAAGCTCTACCAGATATGAAGAGATGGCACTCACACAGGTGGTGTTAAACTGATGCCTTTCAAGGACTGGAACTGTAATAATTCCATTGACATATCCAGATAGCAGTCCATGAATACATTCTGCCAGATGTAAAGAGTTCTTCATCTCAGTCCAAAAGTCATTCCTATATCTAAACAGGTCATTGTATACAGCAAATAATCTGGGAAGAGGCACAGTCATTTCCAGCATTGTCTTTGTTACAAATCCCGCAGGCCAATCCAAGGTGCAGACTTGTTGTTCCAGGTAATTCACCAAAAACCTGACCGGAAAGCACCTGGGGGTGCTGGAGAAGATCTTGCCCAGTGAAATCAGCTTCAGGCTCAGCATTTGCATCCTGTCAGCAGCAGCCATCTTTACGCTGTCCTTCAATTCTCTTTGTATGATTTCTTTCCATATATTCTTCACCAAGGAGACATCAGAAAAACATTCTGCATATTGAATGATTTTAAGCTTGCACTCGGAAAGTTGGAATGGGTGTGCAAATTTTTCATAGAGCTCTGTAAGGTCCATTATTTCTGAATCGAGCTGTGCCACAGACTTCTGTGTTGAGGAAAGATGTGAGAATTGGCTGCTTAAGGTCCCCTGGATTTCAAGCTGTATTTTAGCGACATCCAAGTAGTCTTCAAGTTCATGGATGAATTCTTTATCTTGAGCGGGTACATCCATGCTGTTGGTGGCTTTGGCACTCAAGATGGCTCTAGATAAGTATTCAATCCTTCTTTTAAGAGTCACAGCGGTGTTGTCAATGACTGCAAGTCTCGCCATCACCCTGGCTGCACTGATGTGGTTTCCATTCTTCTGATAGTAGCGATATAATAAATTCATGGTGTCCACTTGGTTTTCACGGCGGTTAGATATATGCAGCAAATGAGCCTCCAGAAAAGGTGATTTCATCTCTACCAGGATGTCTGTGAGATCAGCATGTATAAGCCAGTTGAATAGGACTATTTGGAAGAATTTATCTGAAGAACGCTGAGACACTATCAGTATTTGTTTCAAATCATGTCCAGGGTCTAGCTTCAGGGGTGCTGTAGGTGGAGGAGATTTCATTTGGTTGACCACCTCTTGCAGTGAATCAAGGATGATTTTGTAGCAGAACATCCTATCTTCAGTTGCTTGCAATCCTGCTGCGTCCCCTTTGGGCTTACCGTTCTTCAGAAAGAGCAATCCAAGTCCTGCTGGGTCCTTTTTCTCAGCAGATGTCAGGCAGAGATCCACTACACCTTCATAAAAATGTTCTTGTCTGTACTGGCCACAAATGTTCGCCAAGTCAATCAGGTGACATACTTTCTTGTACTCCTGCAGTGACACTCGCAGCATTTGGTCTTTATCATGCTTGTTCTGAGCTTGAAGGGACCTTTGTAGATTTGCCTTGGTGAAGATGGCATCCTCAGTGCTGTAAAATAGTGGGCACGCTCGTTGCAGGGAAGAAATGATTACATCTACCTGTAAGTTGTGTCGGATATGCCAGGTGATCAATGATGAAATAAGAGCTCTGGTCAACTCTTGGTTCCGGAGGAGTAGATCTTTAAAGGTAGTTTTTTTCAGCTGCTCCTGCAACACCGTGTGAAGCTCAGACACCACCTGGTGAAAGTGGCTCCCACAGAGCAGATTCCAAAGTGCTAAGATTTGAATAGACTGTCTGACCAGCTGGTGAAGTTCTTGAATTGAAGTTATCTCTGCTGACTGGGGCTTGTCATGTAGTTCTTGATCATCTCCAATGTTCTTTAGCTTCTGCCTTGTGCCAGTGGTTACCCTGTTGCCATGAGGGATTGTGCTTTTATATCTGCATCTGATGTCTTGGAGGGAGCCTGTTCCAAACTGAAAGTTCCTATCCAGAAACTCTTGTAAAACTCCAAGGTCCTGTAGAACAGATTTCAGAAGTTGACTGGAGACTCTGCTATGAATTTCAGTGACATCGCAGTTCTCCACCTTGAATTTCCTCTCAACTGTAAGTTCTTTATCCCAGATGCTCTGAATAATTCTGGTAAAGTGGATGTAGATACCATTGTGTCCTGCAGAAAAAATAATCACTGGCAAATAGCAAGGTTGACCAAGTGAAGCCAGGAAACTCAGATTTAGTGCATGGTTACCAGTGTGCAAGGGTGGCCCAACAGGTATAGAGGAATAAAAAATTGCCCTGATGTTATTGTGAGCAGCAAGTGAAGGGTTCATTTTCACCGGTGCTATTCCTCCATAACTGAAAAATGCCTGTGTAGCCCAGACAGACAGCTTCTGTTCAGAGGAAAAAGTAGAACAAGCAAGCTGTAAAGTAACTGCACAAGCCTGATCTCGTTGGTACAGTTTGAAGAATTGCTCAATGTTCTGTTCACCACCATCTTCATAAGTGCAGGCAAGATGTTGAAGCTGCTCCACTGGTGTGACCATAGAGAAAATATGGCTTCCATAAGCAGAGAGCACAACAAATTTCTTGGCTGGAAATGTGCGTCTTTCCATCGTTGTAGAAGAGTCAGTAAAAGATGCAAGTGCGCAGGAATAACCGGCCATGGGCACTTTAGAATGCGTTTCCATTGGTGACAACTGAAATCGCTTGGGGTCATGGTTAATGCACCATAAAAGATTACGGTCATCATCGGTAGAAGCTGCCATCAGGAAAACACCATCGCTGTAAAGCACTTTATGGACATTTGATGGCTTTTCCACTGAGGCAGAGGATGTAAATCCAGGAGGCATGCGAACATGCACCAAGGTCAACCCGCAGGGCTGGGCTGTGGGCTGCTGTAATGGTGCAGTGGTGAAGTAGAGGCGGACACCGGCACGAGTAACAGCCACTAAGTGACAAACTGCAGATTTTGATTCCTCAATGACTGCAATCCGTACAATGGGCTTGAATGCCGAATCATCCGACATCTTGGCAATGTCTGTAGCAGATGAGACGATGGTATCCTGGGATATTGATGTCACTTTTCTTATCCCATTACCATCTTGTCCCAAGTCATAAACCTGTAGCACCCCATTCTCAGAGAAGGTATACAAGATGTTGCGGCTGTTATCAACAGCAACCTGAGCAATGGGGTCGCATTTGGTTAAGCGCATGGATGTGAGAAGCACAGAGACCATGCTCTTAGAATGGTTTATGATCCAGCTGTTGGGGCTAAGCCAGCCGGCTTTAGCCTGGTAGACCACTTCATACAAGGATCCAGAGTGGCCTGACAGAAAGACGCGCCCATTGTGTGTGCCGGTCACAGAGATGTACATATCATCTGCGGCAGCTGAATACATGGGCTCTGTCAGTAGCTGGATTTCCTCGGTGGTCCTGTTATGGAGGTCTCCAGTCTGTAGACTGGTCACGGTGACTCCCAGCATAACCACTTTGACAGGAGTGGCAATGACTAGGAGATAAGCAATGTGTGGCTGGAGGAGACCTTCTTTAGGTCTTACTAGTCCAGCACACAGTATACTGTCCCTGAGTCCATCAAAAGAAATAAGATTTCTTCCATTCTGGAAATTCCAGAGGAAGAAATGACTGTTAATGACCAGCCAAGCCTGGCTGATCTCAGGGAACACCCCCATCATGCAATCAGGGTTTTGCATGGGGTCAAAATGGTCCAATATCTGCAGGGGAAGTGGCACTGTGTGCACAGCGCCCACTACTGGGAGTGTGGGGACACTCCGCTCATAAGAAGCCTGCAGGGGATAATCCAAAGGATGCGTACCTGACACGGTAGGAGAGTCATGGAGGTTCAGGAAAGATGACCGGTCCCTGTAAGCTTTGGCCTCCAGCAGCAGACGCTGGATGATCCTCTCAGCTCCGTCCATGGCGATGTCCTTGGCAGTTGGCTGCAGCTCTGATCGTTCTGTAACTGGAGAATTCAAATGCTTTTTTTTTTTTTTTTATTGCTTTATTATTTTCTCTGGAGAACAATATGAACAAAATACAAAATATGATCAATACGGACGTAAAGACCTTAAATAATATAATTATTAATATCCCCCTACACCCTTTATATAGTGGGGAAATAAAAAGGGAAAAAAATTAATAAAATTTTATATCCAATGAGACCACTCAAAATCTAAATTTAGCATTTGTTTAAATGTTAATTCTATAAGGGGATATGAAATATGAGAGATCCTGTGCCAGAAAAACCTAGTTTTATAACTGAACCCATTTTCTGGTTTATCTGCCTATTATCAGGAATATCTCCCAGAATAGAGGCCCATTGGCCCTGGTGCAGGGGTTCTGTTTGGGGCCCACCTTCCCTCAATGCTTTGTGGCCAGCGGCTGGGAAGCACATAGCCTTCGTGCTGCCTGAGGCAAAAATTGAAACAGCAGTTCCACCCCATTCCAAGTTTTTGACCTAACCCCTTCCCTCCAGCCAGAGATGTAAGTTGACGAGCATGTACTTTCTATAATACCAGTGTCTTCTTATGTGGCACAAGGGTTTTGGGCCCCTTCAGGGCCCTGGGCCCGGGGAAGAAGAACAGCAAGAATCAACTGAAGGTAAAGGTAGGTAGGACTGGGGCTATTTATTCATCTACCTTGTCATAATATGCTGCCATCCTTTTCTTGCTGTTTGTGCCCTACAGACAGGGGCGGACTGGGCCGGGGGGCAGGGAGGCAATTGCCCCCCAGGCCGCCCTAAATAAACGGCCGCTGGGCCGCCCGTCTAAAAAAAAAAAAAAAATTTTTATTCTTCAGGGCCGCACCGCCGATCACCACAGGCGGCGCGGCCCTGGATGTAATTGCGCTGCGGCCGGGCTGTGGGGCAGGGGAGGGAGAGGCGTGTCCCTCCCCTGTTCTTCTGATAGGCCGCAGGCACTAATGCCTGCAGCCTATCAGAGGCCGGCTCAGGAAGCGCGATGACGTCATTATCATCGCGACGCCTGAGCCGGCAGCACACGCTGCTGATGGAGGTAAGTATTTTTTCTTCTTTTTTCTTCTTTGCGGAGATCTGGCACTATGGGGGGGGGCGGAGATCTGGCACTATGGGGGGGGGGCGGAGATCTGGCACTATGGGGGGGGGCGGAGATCTGGCACTATGGGGGGGGGGGCGGAGATCTGGCACTATGGGGGGGGGGCGGAGATCTGGCACTATGGGGGGGGCGGAGATCTGGCACTATGGGGGGGGCGGAGATCTGGCACTATGGGGGGGGCGGAGATCTGGCACTATGGGGGGGGCGGAGATCTGGCACTATGGGGGGGGCGGAGATCTGGCACTATAGGGGGGAGATCTGGCACTATGGGGGGGGAGATCTGGCACTATGGGGGGGAGATCTGGCACTATGGGGTGCACTATAGGGGGAGCTGGCACTATGGGGGGCACTATAGGGGGAGCTGGCACTATGGGGGGCACTATAAGGGGAGCTGGCACTATGGGGGGCACTATAGGGGGAGCTGGCACTATGGGGGGCACTATAGGGGGAGCTGGCACTATAGGGGGAGCTGGCACTATGGGGGGCACTATAAGGGGAGCTGGCACTATGGGGCGCACTATAGGGGGAGCTGGCACTGTGGGGGGCTGGCACTATGGGGGGGCCTATAGGGGGAGCTGGCACTATGGGGGGGGGACTATAGGGGGAGCTGGCACTATGGGGGGGACTATAGGGGGAGCTGGCACTATGGGGCGGACTATAGGGGGAGCTGGCACTATGGGGCGGACTATAGGGGGAGCTGGCACTATGGGGGGGGACTATAGGGGGAGCTGGCACTATGGGGGGGACTATAGGGGGAGCTGGCACTATGGGGGGGACTATAGGGGGATCTGGCACTATGGGGGGGACTATAGGGGGAGCTGGAACTATGGGGGGGGACTATAGGGGGAGCTGGCACTATGGGGGTACTATAGGGGGAGCTGGCACTATAGGGGGGCACTATAGGGGGAGCTGGCACTATGGGGGGGCACTATAGGGGGAGCTGGCACTATTGGAGGAGCTGGCACTATTGGAGGAGCTGGCACTATGGGGGCATTTCTTACTGGCACATTATGCGGGGGCACCATGGGGGAGAGGAGCACTATGGGGGTAACTGGGGGCTCTGAAGGGGCTTTTTTTTAATTATTGGCACATTCTGGGGGGCACTATAGGGGAGAGCAGCACTATGGGGCATCTGGTGCTACTATAGGGGCATTATTTGGGGGGCACTATGGGGAAGTGGGGGCTCTAAAGGGGCCTTTTGTATTGGAACATTATGGGGGGCACTATGGCATTTGGTGGCACTAAGGGGGCATTTTTTACTGGCACATTATGGAAGGCACTATAGGGGAGAGCGGCACTATGGGGGAGTGGAGCACTATTGGGGCATATGGTGGCACTAAGAAGGGGCATTTTTTTACTGGTACATTGTGGGGGAGGAGCACTATAGGGGCATCTGCTGGGGGCACTAAGGGGCATTTTTTTACTTGCATATTATGGGGACACTATGGGGAAGGGGGAGAGGAGCAGTATGAGGGCATTTACTGGGGCACTATATAGGGGTATTTTATACTGGCATACATTATGGGGACATTAGCTCAACTGCAGGCACTAAGCGGGGGTATTTCATGTACTGTCATATTATAGGGAAAATTAGTACTACTAGGGGGTATTATGGGAGCTTTACTACTACTAGGGGCTATGAAGAACATGATTACTAGGGCACTATAGGGGCATTATTACTACTAAGTGTGCTCTGGCAGAGAATTATTTCTATTGGTGGGATTTTGGGGAGCATTGTTACTTTGGGGGCACCCTGGCATAGTATCAGCTTAGCACAATTATTTTTGGGGGACATTATCTTTATACTATTAGTGTCTGGGCGCAGTTATTTTTTAGAGCGCTGTGTGCCAATAATTGTTTAAGGGGGCACTATCTGTGTGGTAGTAGTATTTCCAGGCGGACTGTTTCTGCAGTATAGTATTGGGGGCATAGCGGGTACAGTATTGGGGGCACTATCTGTGTGGTAGTTTGTATTTCCAGGGGGACTGTTTCTGCAGTATAGTATTGGGGGTGGCAGGAAACTAATGTCTGTTTCTCAATCTCTGCAGAGAAGGGAGATGGCAGAAAAATCATCATGGCGGTCTGGTCTGAATGGAGAAGATGAGGAAAGAGAACGTCTACGACAAAGGTGACATCACTGGATGTAAGAGGTATGTGGTGCTATGTAGGAGAGGAGATGCTCCGGCTCCTCCTCCTGCCATTTGCAGAAGGAGGATTCAGAACTGGGTGAGGACGACGAAAGGGGGCAGCAGGCCACGGGCGGGTGACTGATGGTGGGGGGAACCACAGGCCTTGAGCAGGATCAGGGTAGGGAGGAGAGCGGAGGAGCTTCCTGGCTGTAGCTTGTTATATAAGCAGGCAGTGCAGCCAGGACGGCCTCCCCTCTCCGTATGATGTGTAGAGACAGGCCGCAACTATAGAATGTCAGCTGTACAGTGTGTGTTGGGAGTGGCCTATTATATGTAGGAGGGGCTTTTAATGATGGGCGGGGCTAAAAATGGGCCACTTGACTAGATTTGCCCCCCAGGACTAAGGCTGCCAGTCCTCCCCTGCCTACAGAGTACCCTATATTGTAGCCAGCACCTTGGCTTTATCTAGATCATGGGCGCTCAAGCTACTGTGAAACTACAACTCCCAGCATGCACACTTGCTTGGATGTTCTTGTAACTCCAATAGAAGTGAATAGAGGATTCTGGGAGTCGTAGTTGCAGAGCAGCTGGAGTGCCGGAGGTTGCTGATCCCTGATCTAGATTCTGACCCAACCTAGTATTGGTGCCGTGCCCGCAGTGCACAATCGCCAACCATCTTAACACACATACAGGGACAGTGTACAGTACCGCACACACATATACAGTGGCAGTGTACAGAACCGCACACACATATACAGTGGGAGTGTACAGAGTAGAGTTGTTACGATACAACATTTTTTATTCGATTTCGATACCATAAAAAAGTATTGCAATACTCGATACCATTCGATACCAGGCGAAAAAATAAACAAAAAAAAAAAGGCACTTGCATTCCGTATTTTTTTTTAAATGGCAAATCGCGCGGTTTTATTAGTTTTTTTTCTGTTCCAGCATTCACCGCATAGATTTTTTAAAATATTTTAATAGTTTGGACTTTTCTGACGTGGCGATATGTGATATGTTTATTTATTTATTGTTTATATATTTTATATGTGAAATTGGGAAAGGGTGTGATTTATACTTAATATTTTGGTGTTTTCTTTACTTTTTTTAATTTAGTAACTATTTCCCCCCTTAGGGGCTAGTACCTGGGATCTTTTAATCCCTTGTCCTATTCACCCTAATAGAGCTCTATCAGGGTGAATAGGACCTCACACTGTCCGTGTGCCCTGTGCTTTGTGCACACAGCAGCAGGGAGCCGACTATGGCAGCCAGGACTTCTGTAGTGTCCTGGCTGCCATGGTAACCGATCGGAGCCCCAGGATTACACAGCTGGGGCTCCAATCAGAAGCTGCCACTGCCACCAATGAAGAGGAGCGACGGGGACCCTGTAGCCTTTGCCACCAATGAGAAGGGGAGGGGACCCTGTGGCCACTGCCACCAATGAGAAGGGGAGGGGACACTGTGGCCACTGCCACCAATGAGAAGGGGAGGGGACACTGTAGCCATTGCCACCAATGAGAAGGGGAGGGGACACTGTGGCCACTGCCACCAATGAAGAGGAGCGGAAGGGACCCTGTGGCTACTGCCACCAATGATTTTAATACTGGGGGGTTAAGAGGGGCGGGCGCACTGTGTCACCAATGATTTTAATGGGGTTGGGGGGAGCACTGCGCCACCAATGATAATTAACCCTTAATACAGGAGGTGGGTACTGGCAGCAGATCAGCGGCAGTTAACCCCTCAGGTGCCGCACCTGAGGGGTTTACTGCCGCTGATCGCAGCTTCCTGTCCGAGGCAGGGTGACGGCCATGTGATTCTGCTGCCGGCACCTGCCTCCTGTATTATGTGTTCAAGATGACCTTATATGGGTCCAGAATATAAGTAGCAGGCTACACAGAGCGGCGCCCAGGGATGTCCCAGCACTTACTATTATTCCTGGGCACCGCTCCGTTCGCCCGTCGTGCCCCATTACTGTCTCCTGCTCCGTATGCTAATTACTATTGGAGCAATGGGGAGGAGACATCAGCTTCTCTCCTGGGCGTTCTTTTTCCCTGCGCTGCGATTGGACAGCGCTACAGCCAGGGAGAAGGAACGCCCACATGATGCAGACCCACTGCGTCCTACCTACCTCCCCCGATGCCACTCTGTCACACCGCCACTAGCAGCATCCAATGAGCGGGCGGGCGTATCTGGGTAACTCCTTCCCTGCCAGACTGTCCGAGAAGTCCACGTAGAGGCGGCGGAGTGCCGGGAGCGCCCGGGATTACGGGGGGGGGGGGGGGGCAGGCATGTGAGTGCAAATACCCAGGCGCCAGGACAAAATTCCTGATCGCCATGGCGACCTGGTGCCTGGGATTTGTCGATCCCTGCAGTACAGTATGTGAGGGCACACATAAGAGGGCACTGTAAATGGTATGATTAGGGGCACTGTACAGGCTTTGTTAAGGGGGCACAATGCAGGGTATGAGGGCATAGTACAGGTTAGTAGGCATAGTATAGGGTATAGGAGGCATAGTAGAGGTTAGGAGGCATAGTGCAGGGGTATCCCCTTATGCTCCTGTAATGTGCCTCGTACAGGGTATTATAATGGGGCATAGAGCAGGGTATGGGGCACAGTACAGGGCAGGCAGCACAGTACAGTATAAGGGGCACAGCATAGGGGGCACAGTACAGGGCAGGCGGCACAGTACAGCATGGAGGCACAGTACAGGGCAGGTGGCACAATACAGCACAGGAGGTACAATATAGGACAGGGGGGCACAATACAGCATAGGGGATACAGTATAGGGCAGAGGGTGACACAGTGCAGCATAGAGGAACACAGTACAAGGCAGGGGGCACAGTACAGGGCAGGTGGCACAGTGCAGTATAGGGGGCACAGTACAGAGCAGTTGGCACAGTGCAGTATAGGAGGCACAGTGCAGTATAGTGGGCACAGTACAGGGCAGGGGGCACAATACAGCATAGGGGTACGGTACAGGGCATGGGCGCACACACATTGCAGCATAGGGGGCAGAATACAGCATAGATGCAGAATACAGCATGGGGGGGGGACAAAGTACAGGGCAGGAGGCAGAATACAGCATAGGGGCATAGTACAGGGCAGGGGGCACAGACTCACCATTGTTGGTTAGGCTGGCAGTGAGTCTGAAGGTCGGCAGCATTGGCTGGCAGGCACGCTGCAGCGATGCTCAGAGGGCTGAGCAGGAGGTCAGCTGGCACTACAAGTGAGGCGGGTGAGCAGGTAAGAGAGACAGCCTGCCAGGCGGGCAGGCGCACGGACGGTCACATCCAGGGTCCACATGGAGCTTCTAGAAGTCTGGGAGTGGGCCCTGTTTGTGACTGAAGTATTACTGGAAACGATTGGTTGGCAGCAGCTTCCGCTCACTGCTGCTCCACCAATCGGATAACACAGTGCAGCAGCGCAGAGGTAGGAGAATCCCTCTCTCCCCTCTCCTCTTGTTTCATTGCTCAGCGTCACAACGCCCCTTCCCCAGGCAGGGAGAGACGGGAAATGTAAAAAATGTAATTATTAGAAACAGGGGTGTTGCTAGGGTCTCAAAAGATCCAGAGCCCAAGCCCCAATGCATATGGCCCCAGTTAACACCCCTGCCCGCACTAGCACTAAAGACATTTACTTGCTTTACTTGCTGCATAGACACTATCAAACATACAGGAGTATACAGCAGCACATACCTCCCACATCCAGAGCCTCCCAAGTGGCGTCTCTACTGATCTTCTCTGTCATCATCATCTACATTAGGTCAGGACGACTTCTTTCAGCCGTGCCTCGTCTCTGCAGAGTGTGACACACAGACATCTTAGCTTCCTGACATTTCTATCATCACCCCCAACAACCTGGAGGCCCAACAGTGTTATCCTGCTGCTCGCTGTGCCCCCAAATACCCCCAAATACTACCCTGAAGAAAAATGACTGCCATACAAATAATCCCCCCATAGTAATAAAGCTCCTCCAAGTCCCACCAATAGTAATTCCCTTTTAGAATGCCCTCATTAGTAATACTGCCCCCTACAGTGCCCCCAATCGTAATAATGCTCCCCAAGAGTGCCTCCATTAGTAGAAGAGCCCTCCAGTATTAATAATGCCCACACAGAGCCCCCAGTAGAAATAATGCCCCCCTATTCCCCAAGTGGTAATAAAGCTCTCTACAGCCCGATGTATAAACACTGCTATAGAGCCCCCTGTAGCAATCAGGACCCCAATAATGTCCTCTGTATTTATAAAGTCCCCCTGCAGTGCCCTCTATAGTTATAATCCTCCCTGTAGTGCCCTCAGTAATTATAATGCCCCAGACATTCCAACATACAGACCCAATAACATAATTTCCCTCTCCACCATACAGTCCCATGTTAATAACATCACGCCATCTCTTCTGCCGTCTCCAACATACAGTCCCATGTAAATAACATCAATCCCCTGTCTTCAGCCCCTCCAACATACAGTCCGATATACAAAACTTCACTCCCTCCCTTCTGCCTCATCCAACACACAGTCCCATGTAAGAAACATTGCTCCCTCCCAAAGCACCTCCATCATACAGTTCCATGTAAGGCTACATTCACACGAATGAAACAAATAAAAAACAAATAGGCGTTTAGAAGCATTTTCTAACCCTTTGTGCGTCCATTTTCTCGCCATCTGGCTGTTTAAAAATTGATGAATTTCACTGGTTTATCCCAACCCCCCATAATTGCCCCAATTGTAAGTAATACCCAAATATTGGCCCCCAGCATTAATTATGTTCCTCATAATGGCCGCCTAGCATTAATATTATAGCCCACAGCATTTTCTTTTTACTGCAAAAAAAAAAAAAAACATACCTCATGCACGGGGACACTTGCTCCTCACTGGAGGCAGTAGGACCTGATGTGATTGTGTGATGTCATCACGCTGGGAGCGCAGGTCCTTCTGCATCCATTAAGGAATTTGTGTCCCTGTGCTTTGGAGGTCAGTATTTTTAAAATAGTTTTAACTCCTGAAATATAATTTATCCCCACTGTATCTGCTTTTATCAGCTGTTAAACAGGCACGCTCCTGTCTAGACGGCTGTTAAAAATGGTCCCATTGATTTCATGGACAAAAATAGGACATGGCTTATTTTTTGTTGGCCGCTATTTACTAGATCTTTAAAAAAGAAAAAAAACAGCCGTGTGAACATCCACATAGACTGCAATTGGTTATAATTTGTTATATATGGCCGCTACTTAAACTGCTGTCACATGACCTAAATAACATCACTCTCCTCCAAGATACAGTCCCATGTCAATAACATCACTCCCTTCCCTTCAGCCTATCCAACATACAGTCCCATGTAAATAACATCACCCTTTCCCTTCAACCCCTTCAATATACAATCCACATGTAAATAACACCCCTCCCTTCAGCCCTAACATACAGTCCCTTGTAAATAACATCACTATCTCAACCAAGCAGGGAGGTGGTGTGAGAGAGCAGAACTACAACTCCCAGCATTCCTCTGGCTCTCACACTGTATCCATCCCTTTATATAACTCTCCTCAGTCACAGAAGCCTTCACAGTCAGGGTCTACTCCACTGGTTCTCCTGTTCACAGCTTAGCTCCGCCCTCTCCTCCACTGATCACATGATGGTGACATCATCAAAGGTCCTTCTCCATAAATGAGCTTTGCCTCTAGCACAGATCACCTGACTGTGATGTCATCACATGTCCTTCAGCTCCTGCAGTGCGTCCCTGGTTAGTAGTCACGCTTTTTTTTCATTTGCAGGCAGTACATTCGGGGCCTGGGACAAAACATCTGGGGCCCAGGCCCGAATGTTTTAACCTAGTGATGCCCATGATTACAAATATGGCCCTGCTAGCCGCACCCTGCTACTGCTCCCAGGCCCTAAAGCAGTTGCTTCCCCTGCTTCCCCGATAGCTACGCCACTGGTTCTAGGTATAGCTGCGGGTCCCAGAGGTGGGACTCCCATCAGACATTGGGGGCATATCTACACCCCTCAAGGTATTCAAAACTGATTTTACAAACTTTGTTAACCCTTTAGGCGTTCCACAAGAATTAATGGAAAATAGAGATACAATTTCAAAATTTCACTTTTTTGGCAGATTTTCCATTTTAATAAATTTTTTCCAGTTACAAAGCAAGGGATACCAGCCAAACAAAACTCAATATTTACTGCTCTGATTCTGTAGTTTACAGAAACACTCCATATGTGGTTGTAAACCGCTGTACGGGCACATGGCAGGGTGCAGATGGAAAGGAATGCCGTACGGTTTTTGGATGGCAGATTTTGCTGGACTGTTTTTTTGACACCATGTCCCATTTGAAGCCCCCCTGATTCACCCTTAGAGTAGAAACTCCCAAAAAGTTACCCCATTTTAGAAACTACCGGATAGGGTGGCAGTTTTGTTGGTACTAATTTAGGGTACATATGATTTTTAGTTACTCTATATTACACTTTTTGTGAGGCAAGGTAACAAGAAATAGCTGTTTTGGCACCATTTTTATTTTTTGTTATTTACAACATTCATCGGACAGGTTAGATCATGTGGTATTTTTATATACCAGGTTGTCACGGATGCGGCAATGCCTAATATGTATACTTTTTTTTATTTATGTAAGTTTTACACAATGATTTCATTTTTGAAACAAAAAAAATCATGTTTTAGTTTTTCCATAGTCTGAGAGCCATAGTTTTTTCAGTTTTTAGGTGATTTTTTTTGGGTAGGGTATAATTTTCGCGGGATGAGATGACTGTTTGATTGGCACTATTTTTGGGTGCGTATGATCACTTTTTGATCGCTTGCTATTACAATTTTTGTGATGTGAGGTGACAAAAAATAGCTTTTTTTACACCTTTTTTATTTTTATTTTTTTTCCGGTATTCACCTGAGTGGTTATGTCATGTGATATTTTTATAGAGCAATTTATTACGGACGCGGCGATGCCTAATATGTATACTAGGTTTCCCATCAGCCGCAGACCTGCTGCTTAGCTTTTGGAGAGAGGATCTGTGTTTGGCCTCATTCCCAGGGCGGCTTTGCTAGCTGGGAGGCTCCCTGCTCCTAGGTCTGCCTTGAGCGCCGAGCTGATCACTCGGTGCTCAACTTGTCTGTCTGTCGGTCATGTGACGCTGGCTACACTCCCCACTATAAATACAGGCGGCCTGCTGGCTACAGGTTGCCTGTGATTTTCATCCTATAGGCTGTGTACTTTATTGTTATTAAGCTATCTCTGGAATTTAACTTCGATCCGCCTCTGGACACTTCTGCCTGCTCCCTGTACCTTGACGCTACCTCTCGGATTTTGACCTCGGCTTGTTTACGGATTTGTCTTTGCCTCTTCCCATGTTCTGACGTGACCTCCTGGACTGACCTCGGCTAGTTGACCCGCCTCGCCTTCCGTTTTTGTTCTACCTCTTGTCCATTTATTGTAGCTTCTCAGTGGCTGTCCTCTTCCCTGCTGTCTCTTTCTCTCTGCTTGCACTTAGTAGGTTAGGGATTGTCGCCCAGTTGCGCTCCGTCACCTAGGGCGGGTAAGGCAAGTAGGCAGGGACAGGGGACTGGGTGGCAGCTCAGGGGGTGCACCTCCGCTCTATCTTGATTCCCGTGACTACCCGTGACATCATGTTTTATTGTTTCCTTAGTCTGAGAACCATATTTTTTTTCAGTTTTTGGGCAATTATCTTAGGGAGTGTATGATTTTTGCGGTTTGATTGGCACTATTTTGGGGTGCATATCACTTTTTGATCGGTTGCCATTACACTTTTTGTGATGTGACGTGACAAAATGGTTTATTTAACACAGTTTTTATTTTTTATTTTCGACGGTGTTTATCGGAGGGGTTAGGTCATGGGATATTTTCATATAGCCTGTCGATACGGACGCGGCGATACCTAATATGTATACTTTTTTTATATTTATGTAAGTTTTACAGAATAACAGCTTTTTTAAAACAAAAAAAATTATGTTTTAGTGTCTCCATATTCTGAGCCATAGTTTTTTTTTTTGGGGGGGGCGATTGTCTCAAGTAGGGGCTCATCTTTTGCGGGATAAGTTGACGGTTAAATTGGTACTATTTTGGTGGCCATGCGCCTTTTCGATCGCTTGCTGTTGTACTTTTTGTGATGTAAGGTGCCAATTTTTTTTTTTTTTTAGCACAGTTTTTATTTTTTATTTGTGACGGTGTTCAGGTTAGGTCATGTGATATGTTTATAGAGCCAGTCGATACGGACGCAGCGATACCTAATATGTCAATTTACCAATTTTTGGGGGAGAAAATGATGTTTTTGTTTATTTTTACTTGAAACTTTTAATTTTGAGGGGGGGCTTTATTTTGTAAACTTTTTTTTCACTTTTCTTTTTGTCCCACTTTGGGACTTCAACTTTTGAGGGTCTAATCCTTTACAATGCATTCCAATACTTCTGTATTGGAATGCATTGGCTTTATGAGTAATACAGTTAGTATTACTCATACAGCTTCCTGCCTGTGAGATCCAGGGGGCTGTATCTCACAGGCTCATCACCGGAAGGCAGCGCAGATGTCTCAGAAAGGCATCGCGCTGCCTTCCATGCCATTGAGTTCCCCCTATAGCCCCACGGGGACCCGATGGCACCGCCGCCAGCTGCAGCAACATTGAAAAACCACAAACTACAGGTCTGAATTGACCTGCGGTTTGCAGCGATCGCCCCCCCTAATTTGAGCAGGCACCGGGTTCCGATCACCGCCCGCCGGTGATAGGAAATACATAGGACGTATCGGTACGTCCTGTGTCCTTAAGGCCCGGGACATCAGGGCGTACCGGTACGCCCTATGTCCTAAACAAGTTAACATAGCTAACCACACCCACTTTCCCACTCATATTACAAAACTGGAGTGGTGTAAAAATGCAAAAAAAATCGAAAAACTTTGCGCAAGTGTAAGTAAAAAGACACACATTTTTAAGCAAGCGCTTAAATTTTGCGCAAGCGAGTGCAAAAAAGTCACAAAAGCCCTATTTTCCGACTTTTTGACTCCAGAATTCTGGAGTGAAGGTATGATGAATCAGGGCCATAGGGTCTAAGTACTGTGTCATCATATATACTCATGCCTTGTGTGAGGCACTCAGTTCCAGATACAATTGGTCTACCCAGGCATGGGATTCAGCTGGGTCCCTCTAGTTCTCCAGATGCAGTTGTGAAAATTACAGCCAAATCAGAGAACCATGTTGCCGGCTGAATCCCGATCCGGAGCTTGGCAGCGGCGGAAGCAGAGCAGGGGGAGATGAGCGCATCCTCCGGACAGCGATACAGATTAATGCTACAGCAGGGCAAGAGGGAGGTGTCTCCTTTTCCTGCTCCTCTGATAGGATGCAGGCCGGCGCAGGCGGCGCAATGACTTCATCACGCCTGCCTGAGCTGGGCTATGTACTGCGCGGGACACAGGCTGGAAGAGGCCTGCATTGCTGCCTGTATGGAGGTAAGTATTAGTGTTTTTGCTATTTGATATTTATATTGAGCCTCTAGCCCTGGCTGTTAGGCAAGACTTCAAGATACAAGGGTTTGGACCAATGGGGGCTGAGGACTGCATTTCTTCATATACGGATGATGTCTTATTTTTTATAGAGCATACTAATACAACACTTCCAAGACTCATCCAAATAGTTAACTCTTTTGGTAAGGTCTAGACTTAGATATCAACTGGTCAAAAACCATTCTGCTGAGGGATCTCTGAGTATGCTGACTGTTTCAGATTCTTTTCAATATTTGGGTATGGTTGTGTCTCCCAAAATTGAGGCTTATCTTCAGCTTAATTTGATTCCATTATTAACTAAGCTGAGGTCCAAAATTAGGATATGGCTCTGACTTCCCTTCTCTAGAGCTGATAGACTCTCCCTGGTCAAGATAGTGATTTTGCCCCAACTCCATTATATTCTTAGGAATTCACCTATATGGATAGAAGATACATTTTTAAGCTTATCGAGAGAATTATCAATGATTTTTTGTGGGGAAGGAAGCAGGTAAGGCTTAAACTGGAATATTTATATAAGCCATTGGAACAGGGAGGATTGAATCTTCCCTACTTCAAGGGCTATTTTATAGCTGGCCAATTATGGCTTTATCGTTAATGGGAAAAAAGCGTACTGTGTACCACCTTGGTGAGGAGATCTCCCTATAACAACTTATTCACACTGTTGGAATCGGGTGTCACGGTGGGGAGTGGGGGAAACTCCCCAGCGTATTAAGAGAGCTAATACTAAGCCTGGAGACAGGGAAAAGGTGCCGGTCACCTCCTACAGTTGTCCTAATCCTAACCCTGATCTCCTGACCATATGAGCGCCCCCTAAAGGTGGGACGGTTCATACACTGGAACCTAGATACTGCTGACCGTAACGGTCCCATGCATAGGGGTCAGGAATAGGAGACAACCGGTTCCTCAAGGACACAGACGAACCGGAGTCTCCAGTGGCCTAGTAACAGAAGGGAAAAGATAGATAGAGCTGCAACTGAACGGCAGGTAAGCACGAGGTAAAACAACAACACACCAGAACAACAAACACTTACCTGCCGCAGCAAAGATGGAACAACGACAACCAAACAACCTGGAACCTCCTGCGAACACTGGATGCAAGCTGGCTCCAGGCAGGGCTGCGCCTAAGCTTTAGGTTCACCCCTCCGGGAAACCAATGGGACCCCCTTTCGGAGGCATAGACAGACAAGGGGATATCTAGCAACCATGCTAGGCATAACACCAAACATGCCAGGCATAACACCAAACAAGACATCACCACACACCCTTAAAATAAACCCACACCAAACACAACAGGTAAGGGTAGGGGATAAAACATAGAAACAAGGGGGTGACATTTGTGTTCAACTAGGATGGCCCACAGACTGGACAGATGGAATCCAGGAACACAAACACTCCAACACACACACCAAGGCTGAAGACAAAACTAGCACTCAGGCTCAAAACACAAGGATAAATAGAGCCTAGAGACCACACCCAGTTCCACACCAAGGAAAACAAATCTTAACCCCGAACACACCAGGATGGGAAGGGACACACAACTTAAAGAGGAAGTGTAAAAACATGCAAAACAACATGTTGCCACAAGCAACAAGCATGCACAGCAAAAGTGTCATGGTCCACTACACCAGACCATGACACAGCCGTGACATCCGGGCAATTGACTAATGTGCAACAGGAGTATAGAGAAGCTAAAAAGCTACAGTATTATCTAAGGCTCGGGATACTATTGGAAGATGGCCGGGAATAAAAGGATCTCTTCAGTGTAAGCCCCTTTGGCATAATCTTCAGGCCTTAGATAAATTAGCCGTGGACCAGTTTTGGCAAAACAATAATATTTTTTATGTTGCACAAATGATGAAGAATGGAGAGATACTTCCGTTATCGGTGTTAGTACAAAGGGAGAATATGGACGGCTTGTCGTGGTTTAGATATTTTCAGTTATGTTCGGCACTTACTAGTTAAAGAACAAATCACTTTTGGATATTGATACTTCCACTTTTTTTTTAAATGATTTGATAGGGAATTCAGAAGCTTAAGATTTCACATTTTTATAAATTATTACTTAAGGCACTATTTATTAAGATGCAATTACCAGGGCAAAGGGCCTGGGCAGTTGATTTGCCCAAGGATCCAAGTGGAGGGATGAGGAAATATATTTGCGAATTTGAGATCAACGTCTCACAATTTTGATCACGTATTGGTACAATTTAATATTTTGCATAGATTATATGTTACGCCCTTGTGGCTTAATAAGTTTGGATTAAGAGATCGTTCTAAGTGTCCACAGTGTGATTCTCTTGGGGCTGATCATTTACATATGCTCTGGTCTTGTCCAGAATTAAAACAGTATTGGATTGCGATCCAAAAACGTTGTTACTAATGAGTTAAGACTCCTGATTCCTTTTACGGTTGAGTGTTGGATATTGAGTGATCTCTCCAAGGTAAAATGCCATAAATATAAAAAGATTCTTCTGAATAGAATATTGTTCTTGGCGAGACTTTCGATCTCCCGAGTTTGCTCTTTACATGGGATGTGAGCTGCACATATATATGGTGTATGTATATGTAAACATATGTCGTGACACCACGTGTCCGCCGTTAAGTAGGGAACCTGGTGTTAAACATTTGAATCCCACCCCTGCGTCTACCAGGAATAGATGTCCTTTTCTTATGGACTTTTGGGATGGCGTAAAAGGTTGGGATTGTTGGATTTTTATTATAAAGTTACTGACATCTTTAGACATTAAGTTATCGGTTTTAGCCGTCATAAGCAGTGGCTTTAACTTTTTTTTTATTGTTTCTGTGGGATTAGGCGGCAGGACCCTATAGGTCTGTATATTCCAACAATCTCACCACCATCTCTGTATAATCCACACGATCCCGGATCACGATATTGCCACCTTTGTCACTTGGTTTCATCACGATTTCTTTGTTCATTAGTAGTTCTTTCAATGCTATCCATTCCAAAGGGTCCAGATTTGAACCAATCTTCTTTTTTAGGTCTTAGTTTTTAATGTCCTGTGTGACTGCAGTATGTCAGACCGACAGGGGAATTATACGTGAGGTCACGGTGTGAGCATTAGGTGGGCCGAGGTAAATACAGTTCTGGTTACTCACGGTTATGTTGTCCCTGGGCAGGCCTGCACAAGTGATGAGGAGAACGGCACAGGAATTCTCTGGGGCACACTCTGGTGTAATGGACACAAGCCAGATGGTGATTCGAGGTGCCCTTGAGGGTCTGTATTAATGTGCCTATGGCAAGATCCCTTGTAGTCGTGACGCCAGTACCTTTTATGGTGGTACAACCATTTACTGTAGTGTCAACTGAGGAATTGGAGACTGAGACAAGGATGGTGCAATCCAGCTTATAACTTTTACTGAACGTTGCTCCTGGTAACGGTTACATCCAAGTATTAAACAGTCTCTATTACATCCAGATATGAAATACAGTCTCTTTAAGATGGACAGAGGTAAAGCTGCAAGAGGTCCACTGGTCACAGGTGTGATGTCTGTCTCTCAGGCTATTAATGATATTAGTTTTATGCTTACTGGTAGAGGACTTCTAAGCTGGTCCCTGTTATCCCAGTGCAGGTTAGTGAGGCTGCTGGAGGCTGGTAAATCCTTCACTTTTGACTCCAAAGGTCCTAAGGCGCGTATAGCGATGGCCGTAACCCTTTGGGTGCCTGTTTATTTAGTGCTTTCTGAATTAATATACTTCTGAGTATGTGGACCACTTCAGCTCAGGGCTGAAGATCTCAAGACTGAGCACACACTCTAGACCAGACATGTCCAAACTGCGGCCCTCCAGCTGTTGCAAAACTACAACTCCCAGCATGCCTGGATAGATTACAGCTATTAGGGCATGCTGGGAGTTGTAGTTTTGCAACAGCTGGAGGGCCGCAGTTTGGACATGCCTGCTCTAGACTGACTAACTAGGCCTGAGCTGGTCTATATATATGGGAGGTGTTGTCTCCCCCTAGTGGTAGGCTCAGTGTAATGCAATCTAACACATCTGTAAGCAGGGATTATGCAAAAAGATAGACTGCAGCATAAAACAGGTTATATAAAGCATACCACAATACCTTTGCAGTACCCACGCGGGTAGTGGGAAACTGCATGCCCAATTAAACAAAAGTGTCTATTTTTTTAAATTGGGAAAAAGAAGAAGTAATTTTCAATTTAGGCTTAAGAGAGGTAAATGTTGGTTCCACATGAACCTGGAAAGTTGCCCCTTCCAACTCCAGACCTGCGAGAGTTTCCATGAAACCTTTTTCTTTATTTTATTGGGTTTTTTTTGCCTCATGTGCAACATTAGTGTGATCTGTGTATCAGTAATGGCAGTATTCATAGTCAATATTACTTATTGCTGTATCCCCATCTGTTTCAGTCTCTTAATTGGACCCCTGATTGTCCCTGAAAAGGTGTGCAATCGTAGTTCTTTTCTCCATTGGGGTTCCTGATGATGTAGTTAATTGAGGACCCACACTGCCAAGAGATCAAGTTCACGCAGATGTGTTTTGAGATTTGTTGGGTATCTATAAAGAGGTAGATGAGGCTCAACGTGATGAGGAGGTAAGGGGGTTTTGACCTTGGTTTTAATTTCCAAATATCCTACCTGTTATTGTCACTGATCTGTTTTGGATCGGATTGGTTTGATGTTATGGGTTAAAGGACATGGTTGGAAAGTTCTGGTCTTCTTTGAGTTTGTCTTTTTGGAGCCTGATTTCTCCTTTTTATTTTTACATTTTGTGCCAACCCTTCCTCTATATCCCTCCGCATTACCTTGCACTGAACTATCTCTTTCTGATGTTTCTAGTTCCCAAACCTCAGTTTCTCCATATTTCCTGTTGCTCCCCTCTTGTTGTGTTTTCCAAATGCGCACAAGATCGGTCTCAAAGTCAGATCTATCCTGTACATATTTACAGTGTTTCTTCTCTTTAATTTGACTCTTTAGGGTGTCTAGATAATTTTTTTACTTTAAAGGGGTTGTCCAGCCATTGATGTTTATGACCATATGCTCAGGATAGGCCATCAATATCTGATTGGTGGGTGTCCGACGCCTGGCACCCCACCAATCAGCTGTGAGACGAGGAAGCGGCCTCCCCTGGTCTTCACGTTATGCTTGGTCGCCTGTGGACCGGTGGAGTACTGTAATTACAAGCACTCTCTCCATTCACTTGAATGGATCAAGTACTTGAAGTCGAAGCGCAGGGTAATGAAGCACCACCTCCTCTTCTAACAACTGATGGGAAGGGGGGTCCGGGTGTTGGACATCTACCGATTAGATATTGATGACCTATCCTGATTATAGGTCATCAATATTAACCACTGGACAACTCCTTAATCCCTCTAAATTCCAAATCCTTAAATTCAGGATTTTGGCTGAATATTAGTATTTCTTTAATCTCCTTATCTAGCTGTTTGTCCAAGCGATTAAATAATTTATTTTCGTGTTCTAGAAGATACCCCAAGAGTCCTAAAGAGCATTCAGTAAGTATTTGCTCCCAGCCTTTAATTAAGCTGATGTCTTCTAAGGCTACTTTCACACGACCATGGTGTTTTGCATATCCATAAAAACAAATACCGTCCCATTTGCGGACCGCACATGCCGCAGCTATCAAAGAAAATGCCTATTCTTCTTTGCAATTGTGGCCAAGAATAGGACATGCTCTATTTTTGTTGCAGGGCCGCAGAACGGAGTAACCGATGCGGACATGTACTTCTTGGGGCGTCAGAACGTAGGAACGCGCTGTAAAACGCTCAGGTGTGAACCCAGCCTTTAGGGAATAGTGCTGTAGTTACGCGCTCTCTCCACTAAAAGGTCGATAGTGCTGTGTAATTTTTGCTCTGTGGCTATCTTCATTTACTCTGTCAACTTCTACTTGAACAGGGTCACGTGCCCCATGGTAGCCAATGACTCACCTCAGTATTGACATGTCCCCTAGAGGCATGTGACCTGTGGGCTTCCAGGTCCGTGTGGGCATGCTGCAGAAGATAGGACATTTTTATTCTTGAAGCGGTTCCGGTGCTCCAGTGAATGCTGCAGCCTCTTCACAGCATACCAAGCACAGCACCGCGATGGCCTTCCCGTGAGAAAATGGATGAGCTATGTATTTTATTTATTTATTTTACCACCATTTGCAAAAAAATGTATTTATAATAAATGAACAACCAGCCTCCTAATTATGTGAAAACCTGCAAGAGCTTTACAAATTCTTAAAGGGGTTCTGCAGTCCTCTGGATAGATCATCAGCATCTGATGGGCCCAGTGACGTCACAACTAGTATCACTGGCCTGGGCGGGTCCGTTCACTTGAATGGCGCATAGCCCCACCTAGACCAGTCGCACAAAAACGACAATTCATCCCACTGACGCAGAAAAATATTATTTCATATTTGGGACAGAAAGCCCTCGCCGTTTCTGTTGAATATTAAGGAATACCTGTTTAATCTCCATCTCTTCCTGCCCCATAGCTCATCAATAATCCTAGAATCTACAGTTCTAAATACATGATCATCAAAGCATATAGGATTAGCACTAAGATAATAGAGCCACTGCATTTTGGGGTAAGTCAGGCGGCTTTATCCTGGTAGAGGACTTCATACAAGGAGCCAGAGTGGCCGTACGGAAGGACATGCCCATAGTGTGTGTGCCAGTCACAGATACTTTCCAAAGATATAAACAGCACTTCATCCTTATAATCTTCAAGTCTTTATTGAGTTTGTTTAAAAATAACTTCCCAAAAATGGGTTCAATCCAAGTGATCACCCCTGAACGCTGACATAATCCGGAGAGTCTCCTGCTGTCCTTACTCATGGCATAGGGGGTCACACATAAAGGCTCCATATAAGGGATCATGCACACGGCCATAGTTGGTCGGTACCCGTATTGCAAACAGCAGGTCCGCAATATACTGGTACTGGCTGTTTGTTCACCGCATCACAGATGTGGACCCATTCATTTGAATGGCTCCGCCATCTGGAAGGTGCAAAGTGGAACAGAGACACTGAACCATACGGAAGCACTACGGTTTTCTGTCCGTGCCTCTGTTGAAAGGCTTTGCCTCCGTCTACGGCAGCCACAAGGACACTTCCCGTGCATTGGGCACCACAATTCACAGTCCACAATACACGGAACAGGTGGCACACCTTCATGTGCATGAGCCCTAAAACACATGAAACCAATCACATGGGGCAAATTTAATAAGCTCGCCTTTTTGGAGTAAAAATAAAAGCAGGCGTATTAACAACACTTGTCTTTCATTTGCATCTTGTTTATTATCCGTTAACCCTGTAAGACCTACATTACCTTCAGCTCTTCTGAAAACATACTTGTAAATGTATTTTCTTTAAACCACCTCACATCAGCCCATAGGATATAAACGTCCTATGGGTAGATGTTTAACTCTGAATGGAGGTTCTGGAACATCCATTCAGAGATCGCAGCTGCACGCTAATCGTGGAGCTGCAGAGCAGGCTGCCCTCTGTCAGTGACAGCAGGGCAACCCAGAGAGCAGGCAGGGACAGTTCCCAGGTGTCCCTGCCTTCTAGATGGCGGTATACACAGCGCTCACCGGGGCCGGGAGAGGGCAGGAGCTGTCGGGTCTTTCACATACCTCGATCAGCCCTGCACTGAGGCTGTGCAGCGTTGTATTATGCTGTACAGTCTGTCTGGGGGTGTATTTCCTCTGTAACTGGGTCTACCATGTCAGCCCCAGTTACAGGAGAAATCAATAGCAAAAAAAAAATTAAAATAAAAAATGAAGTCAAATGTCCCTCAGAGGTCTTGTATGACCTTATGGGGGACACAGTGTAAAATGAAAATAAAAAAATAAAATTAATATAGGGAAAAAAATTAAAAAATAAGAGACATATCTCATATTGCCGTGACAGTCTGCTCTATAATTATATCACATGATCCACCCTGTCCGATAACCACCATAAAAAATAAAGCCATTTTTGTCACCTTAAACACAAAAAGTGCAACACCAAGTGATCAAAAAGGTGTATGTCCCACAAAATGGTACCAATAAAACAGTCACCTCATTCCGCAAATAATGAGCCCCTAAAAAAAAAATTGTATTGTCGCGTCCGTAACAACCTGCTCTATAAAAATAGCACATAATCTAACATGTCAGATGAACATTTTAAGTAACAAAAAAATAAACCGTACCAAAACAGCTATTTTTTTGTTACCTTGTCTCACAAAAAGTGTAATATAGAGCAACCAAAAATCCATAGGTACCCTAAAATAGTACCAACAAAACTGCCACCTTATCCTGTAGTATCCAAAATGGGGTCACTTTTTGGGAGTGCATCAGGGGGTCTTCAAATGTGAAATGGTGTCAAAAAAAAAAATATCTGCCTTCCAAAAACCACATGGCGATCCTTTCCTTCTGCACCCTGCCGTGTGCCCGTACAGCAGTTTATGACCACATATGGGGTGTTTCTGTAAACTACAGAATCAGGGCAATAAATATTGAGTCTTGTTTGGCTGTTAACCCTTGCTATGTTACTTGGAAAAATGAATTAAAATTGAAAATTTTATAAAAAAAATTAATGAATTCTGAAATTTTATCTGCATTTTCCATTAAATCTTGTGGAAAAACCCTAAAGGGTTAACAAAGTTAGTAAAATCAGTTTTGAATATCTTAAGGGGTGTAGTTTCTAAAATGGGTCATTTTTGGGTGGTTTCTATTATGTAAGCCTCACAAAGTGACTTCAGACCGAACGGGTCCTTAAAAAGTGGGTTTTGGAAAATTTTCAGAAAAATTTCAAGATTTTCTTCTAAACTTCTAAGCCTTCTAACGTTCCCAAAAAATAACATTCACAAAATGATCCAAACATGAAGTAGACATGTGGGGAATGTAAAGTAATAACTATGAATTTTTCTTTACTCAATTTTACCACTGTCATGAAGTACAATATGTGACGAGAAAGAAAAAAAAAAATCTCAGAGTGGCCTGGATAAGTAAAAGCATTTAAAAGTTATTGCCACATAAAGGGACTCTGGTCAGATTTGCAAAAAAATGGCCTGGGCAGGAAGGGGGAAATGGTCCAGATGTGAAGTGGTTTTTAAAGACCACATTTACATGGTCAATGGACCCCATTGTTCAGCCCTGCAATGCTATTGGATAAAAAAAATAAAAAATAATATGTACCGTAAAATGAACTTTTTCACACAGATCTGTGATTATTTATAATTTACCCCATGTACTTTGTATTAGTGTTTCACAAACTGCGAGTGGTCCGAGGAATCCAAAAGTAAAAAAAATAAAAATAATAACCTAAATGATTTCTGCCACAGAATATGCAGCAAATTTTGTCTCTGCAAAATCCGCCATGTGAACGGGGCCCTGGAAACAAACCCTGTTAGCACTGCTTGTTAACACCATGTTATTAGTAATGCAGACTATGTAGGTAGTGTTACGCATCGCCATGTGCATTGGCGTCATTACAGACAGTATGTGCTGCGCAAGTGTTACATACTGGATACAGAAAATTGTTATCCCGTATCGGATTCAAAAATTACTGTACAATTTTTTTTTCCAAGCTTCATACAAACCACATCTTAATTCTGATTGCACTAATGAGTACAGGTACAAGACAGAAAGAATATTACCATCTACATGACATCAGTCCTATTCTAAAATATAACATAACATGTAGAAAAAAAAGAAGTCACATTTATTTGCAAATTTCCCTTTTCAACACATTACAATATGCAAAGTAAATCATCTCATTTGGTCACAGTTGTTAAATTCCAGCAGTTACAGCTACCGACCAGCAGAGGGCGTGCCAATATCCCCAGTCAGTGTATTATTGTATTTTTTTATTTTTAATTAAGATTGTAAAAAATAAAAATAACTTAACAAATTAACATTTGATTAAACACGACCAAAAAGCGAGTGCAAACTTGACATTTTCTTGTAACCAAAGTATCTTTTACAGTAAATGGCTTGTGATTTATCTATTTTACACAAATCATACATTTAAATACATAATTTCCTTTTACGAGCTGCAGTGTATATTAAGGACGGAAAAGAGAAATGTGAAAAGAAGCAATGTAGCGTGGCGGTGTGCCATCCCATGGCAGACTTACCACAGCTAGAGTGAGATTTTGGACTACAGATGGCGCCCGACCTTCACTGGTAATGTTTCTAAGCATCAAGATGCCAAGGTTCAATCTTATATATCAGTTCAGATACCAGAACCACAGAGCAGCATCTCTCCGCTCAATGCTGGACGATCACTATAGAGATAAATACCAGGATATACCTCCCTGATCCCTGTAGAAGACATATACATCAGCGGCAGTGGATTGGGGTCTTCTTTACGGACACTTTCTCTTGCATTTCGAAAAGCGGCCAAAGATATCCTGATCAGACAGGTCAGCAAATGACAGGAGTATGCCAAAGCCAAAACGGACCCATGTCGCTGAGGTAAGTAGACTGCTGGATGACTAGGTCTGGTTGGTCCATGCGCCCCTCTCAATTATATAAAAAAAAAAAAAAAAAAAAAAAAAAAAGCGCATCATCATATAGTGCATTCCAAAATCAATACCTAAGAGTACATTCACATAAAACACAAGCTGCCCGTGCTGTGGACTGTAGTCCACAATGCGTGGGCACCAACCATGTGAATCCCATATTGTGGTGCGGACCCATTTAAGTGATTAGCATGGACCAAAAAGCCCATGGAAGAGCTTCTGATCTGCTCCACGCCATATCTTGAGGATTGCTGATTCATTCAAGTCAAAAGGTCTTCGGAATTCACACGGCCGATGTCCGTGCATTGTGGAACCACCGTTTGCAGACCGCAATGCGGGCACGGATGGCTTATGGTCGTGTGAATAGACCCTTATTCCACGCCATCACTAGGAAAGCAATGCACGTGTCGGACTGGGGTCCTTTGGGTCCACCACAGGACTTCAGGGCCATAGCCACGTCCACGTGTAGCCGTATTGACAGCTATCATTGTACACATTGGAAATAACTAAAAGATCCAATAGGATAATTTGTGATGAACCCCTTGGGTGGCTTTACACTGGCCAATGCCTAAATCAGTGGCGACTGACAATACAGCAAGCCAATCAGTCATCGTTTAAAGGGCCTTCACACCGGCCAATGCAAACTGAAAGTGGGGTACAAGCGATTGTTTTTACGATTGTTCAACCTCATTCAGTTTTCATACTGTTGGCAGCATACACCCTCTTACATTGGGCAACGTGCGGTCAGCCAGCCAGTATGGTTATTCTAGCATTGAAGATCTGATTGGACTCGTAAAAGGCCCTTAAAAGGAGTTCTCCGGGAATCAAGACTTTTTCTCTAATACCCACAGCCTGTCTCTATAAGAAGAACCGCTCTGGTGTTCCACAGTGCCTCCTGCACGTCCATGTTCTGGTCGTCAGACGCTTTACATCCAGTGATGCGCCACTTGTGTCCACATCACCAATGAAGCCAGTTATTGGCTGAAGAAGAACATGCAACATTGCCCATGCACCACTGGGGACCAGAACATGGAAGAAGGACTGAGCAGTGAGAAGCAGGCGAGTACGAATATTCTATGCAAGGAGAACTCCTTTAAGAATAAGTGGGGCTGTATTCTGGTTGGAACAATTGTTGCGTCAGATTCTGGTTCTCCAGTCCAACCCTGGCAACACAACACAATTTCACTTGTGGCAGTGTAGAGATGTGGGCACTAGCACAACAATGGCCGCCACAGTGACCAAGGCCTCGTCCTTTCTTTAATATTCTGCACTTTTAACTGTTCATTGTTTAACACTGTAAAACCCGCATCCATTACCAAGTCGTAAGAACAAGGCACCAAGTTGTCATAGCATTGTCAGTGCTGTAGGATTTGACACCGCAGGACACACACTGAAGAAGACCTTCACGTCACATGGACACCACAACAAAAAGCAGCAGTGTGCATCAAAATAAATGTCTCCTAGAAATCCATGTTCAGGGCTGGTCTTCAGATGGTGCCACATTACAGGGGAGACGATCCATGGTGTACCATCAGTAGTGTGAAGGCTTCTTATGTCCTAAAGAAACACGTTAGCATCACATACTGCATCTTGTGGCCAAACAGCATCCTCACGGCTCAAGTCCTTCATTTTGGTCTAACCTTGTGCAATTGTTGTGCTGTCAAACAGCAAAAGAACACATTAAATAACATACAATCGGGAATGAGAACTGTCCCTTCTCTTCTCAAGGCCATTCAATGCATTTTTCTTTGCCCATGCTGCAGAACTGCAATACTGAGAACGCAAGTTCACTTACAGCCAATAAATGCATTACACTCAACTAGAATATCTACAGATTGTTCACATCTTCAGGGAAGAACGAGTGAGGAGCAGAGGCATACAGAATGAAGGATCCACAGCTGGCATCAGAGAGCGAGACTGTATGGAGAGGCTAGGAGAGAACCGAAAAAAGGGACATACAACTTGTGCCTTGAGTGACACCTCCATAGTGCAAGATGAACAGGAGTACTGGCTCTTAAAGGGGTTGTCCCGTTTCCTCAGGATAGGTCATCAATATTAGAACAGCAGGGGTCTGACTCCCGGCACCCCCACCGATCAGCTGCTTGAATGGGAAGGGGCTGCTGTAGTTACACTCCGTCCCATTGAAGTGAATGGGACAGAGGACATGTAACAACAAGAAGCCGTGTTCACACGAGCAATGCAGCGGGAGTGCCGCGAGTCAGACCCCGGCCTATCCTGAGGACAGTTTATCAACATTTGAAACAGGATAACCCCTTTAAGGTATACTCACTCATGGCAAACTGGTTGCAGAAATAATGGAACAGCCACAGAAATTTCTGCAACAAATTTGCTGTGTGAAAATATCCCCCTATTGAAGACCTTTAGGCTAGGACTATGCCGCAACGTTTTGTAGTTCTACCGATTGCTGTTAACAAATGCAAAGGAAAGGACTACATACCTCTTCGGAGTGCTACAAAAAGCAGCAGCGTAACCCGTGTCTTATAGGCGGAAGACCAGTTATGATGGCACGGTATTGGACAGGACTGACCTCGCTCTGGCACCCCCTACAGGCCACACATAGACACCTACTTGTGTTGTGTCAAACAGCCATCAGATTCCGATTAGCCAACAAACTTTTTTTCACAACATAAAAGTCAATGGAGAAAGCCGGCAAACGTAGAAATGACTTTGCACAAGTCATGCAATCAACTGCTACTTGTGGACGCAAGGAACTCAACATACAGGATGACACAAGCATTACAAGTCATCACCCAGCTCTAAACCTACACACCCCAACCCGTTGCTGCAGTCCTATGTCAGAACTGTATCTTGCCTTACCCCAAGTATTCTGATTGCTGCCCCAGCACTGGATCTTAATACCCCCAGCCAAGGCACAATGGTTTGCTGCCACATAAGCCCCACCAGCTTTTACCCAACTAGGCCCCGACCTGTGAAAAGCACCCTAGATAACTTCACCTTAGACATTTCCGGACCACAACATAATCTAGTTTTGGGAGCCCTACAGAGAGCGACAAACCGTAAATTTGAAGAAAATAAGATTGTCTCCAACTTGAACAGAAACATGTGGAGGAGGGAAAGGACTAGAAAGGGTAGAGAGATCAGGAAATCTTTGGTGCAAGGATGTTGCAAACCTCATTATTGCTTAGTAATGCAGCATTTGTTTAGATGTGGCATGGTGTACATTAGGGACCGCTCACAGTCCTATCCAAGCCACGCTGGCTTCAAATGGGAATACATTCAATAATGCATTGTGCAAAAGGCATTAGAACATCAGTCCGCAAAGTTTTGCCTAATATTGTAAAGGACGGTTTAAGGTCAAAGTAATGGATGTTCCAGATATCGGATTATGTAGAGAACGCCCACTGTAAACCGTATTCCACAAGTAAAGAGTCACAATAGAGAAATAATGGTCCTGGATGTGTATCCATCGCTGGTATCAGTGTTTAGGAGGAGTTGGCTGGCTATACAAAAAGAAGACTGATTCTTTTTCCAAAGTCTGTAGTCACGGACTGCAGACTATTTCCACGTTGGTACAAAGAAAATACATTCAGTAACAAAGTGAGAAAGTCAGATGATTCAGCACCGGAGGGCTGGACGCGGGCTCCGCAGCGATTGCGAGTTCATGGTTTCAACTCCTCAACATGACAGGTCCAAGAGCGTGGCTTCAAGTAGTCCAGAAACGTGGGCTGTAAGACAAACATCAACATCATCAGCATCAGCATATGGCAAATCTATGGCCAAGTAAAACCCTAGTCCTCCTAGGGCTGCGTTCAGACAAGCGAGTGTCACGCTCTGGACTCGCAGCGCCGCACCTGCCCTGAACTCCCACCACTGCCGGAAGCCGCATAGCATTATATTGATTTATGACATAATGCCATCAGTGTTTTCCAATACATTCCAGACCTCTAAGGGTTACATAGCATCATAGATAAATATAATGCTATGCGACCCCGGCAGTGGTGGGAGTTCAGGACGGGGGCTGCGCTGCAAGTCTGGTGCGTGACACTCGTTCGTCTGAAAGTGGCCTAATACACCACCTTGGTTATACTCACACTACGACCCGTGATTATCAAATCTATTGAAAACCTTAAAGGGGTTATACTGAAAAAGAATGATGACCTATCCCAGAATAGGTCGTCATTATCGCATCGGTGGGGGTCAGAGTTCTGGCACTCCTGCAAATCAGCTGTTTCGAAAAGCTGCTGCGCTCACTGGAGCTCGAGCTCTACAGCGCTGTACATGATATAGGGGCTGTGCTTGGTACTGCAGCTCAGCTTGACCTCAATGGGGCTGAGAAGCAACTAGGCCACTTGACCGATGTACAGTAACATCATTGGCCTAGGTGCTCACTGAGCACCCGGCCTCTTCTAACAGCTGGTCGGCAGGGGTCCTGGGTGTCGGACCCCCACAGATCTGATATTGATGACCTATCCCAAGGATAGATCATCAATATAATTTCACAGATAAGCCCTTTAAATAGATAAAGAAGAAAATTCCACAGCACTTCCGGGGTTGTGATAAAAAATAAATAAAAAATTATGTTCTCTATTCACCAGCGCGACATTTCAGTCCTCTCACTGGGACTTTTCTCAACAAGCAGTGATACATAACAGTGGTGCTGGGTACAATAATATATATTATATATATATATAAAAATTTATTAATTAAACTAGATAATTGATAATACATAATTGTCCGAAAAATCATAAAACATGATTTAATAAAACATAATATAAATCCATGTGATACTCCCCATCAATCCCTAATGTGATGATGGAGCATTCTCACAAGTCCCAGTGAGAGGACTGAAACGTCACGCTGGTGAATAAAGAACACAATTTTTAATCACAACCCCCGGGAGTGCCGTGGAATTTTCTTCTTTATGCAACTTTTGGATACTGGATTGTCTCCATAGCCGCAGGCACAGCATTTACTTTTTTTCTGCTGGGCTGCTTTCATCCATTTTTGTTACCCTTTAATAGATATCTATTTATGGCCCCAATTTAGCTTTCCGTGGATTGTAACTTACATTGCTGAGTGAACAGTAACGATGGGCGTACCACTCCTGAGAGTAAAGGCACAGCATCACACCCTGACCCAAAAACAGAGACGTCCACATGATCACATTCCAAATGGGGCCTCTGCGACGGTCGTGGAGAATAAAATTAAAGATCACTGCAATCAAAAAAAATACATTTAACACATTAAAAGTAAGAAAAATATCTGTGATAGGAACAGATGTGGAAATAAGCATCGAGTAATAGCTTGTGATTAGCATCTGTACCATGGATAATCCAAGTTAAAAAACTTGGTGGAAGAGTTCAGTCACTACAGATTTTTCATCACATACAATACGCATGGATGCTGAAAACCCTAATGGCACTTTGCAGGTTTGTAATTGGTAGTATATTAGTTCTGTTGCAGAAATGCTGCAATGTGGAGTTTACTCTTGTTATCAGTCAAGCTTCCATCATCTGCTCAGATGATATGGCAGTCTGTGGTGTAGGAGACATATCTTTCTGGAGAAGAGTAATACTTACTGCCAAAGCCCGCAAACAGAATGAACATAACTGGGTAAAAGAATCCAAAGCAGATGCCCAGGGCATATTCATGGACCACAGCAGAGACCATAAAGACAGACAACATGGCAGCCGCTTTAAACCTCCTGCCAAAGAACTTTAAAAGGAAAGAATAAAAATAATTAAAACGACTGAACATGGGTAAATGGTTAAGTAGACAATGATATCAAATAAGCTAAACCAAAACATACAGAATAAAAAAAAAAAAAAAAAAAAGAAGGAAGAACTCCTGGATTCGTGGTATTCAACAATGTTAGGATCTATTCACATCTGCATTGTTACAGACAGAAAGCAACACGCAGAGCAAGATGCACTACATGAAAGACCCCACTGAGATCCACCTCTTGGTTGGGAAAATTGCTCTACATTTACCACTATTTTTCCCTACAGAATCTGCAATGGAGGCTCCTAACTGAGCTTCATAAGCAAATGAGAATATAGCCTTAAAAGGGGCTTCCAGGAGTAAAAAGGGTTCATTGCACACTGCCGTAGTTTTGGTCCACATCCGAGCTGAGTTTTTTGTATGCGGACCCATATATCACAATGGGGCCACAAACGATGTAGACAGCACAACCGTGTACTGTTTGCATCCGCAAGTCCATTCCGTGGTCCTGGTACTCCACTAATCAGTTGTTTGAAGAGGTTCCACTGCTCCAGTGAATGCTGTGGCCTCCTCACAGCACCGTACATTGTACAGCGGCTGAGCTTGGTGTTACAGCTCAGACAAATGGATGTGACGTCGCTGGTGCAGGAAGAAGCTGCAGACTCTTCAAACAGCAAGTCTGCAGGGGTGTCGGGAGTCAGACCCCAACCAATCAGATCTTAACACTCCCTCTTAAAGGATAAGCCATCAATATTCTGACTGTGGGGAAAACCACTTTAACAATCCATAATGATGGGGACGTCAGTATTTCCTAGTACTGAAGAGAAGGTTCAGCATCTTACCCAGAGGAAGTCCCGATAGGCATAGTAGTAGAGCCAGTCATGTACAACCACATTCCAGGTACGGTAATAGTTTGCAAATGAAGTTGAATTCCACCAATCCTGAAAAGACGACAGATCGCGCATTAAGAACGGTTCCAGTTAAATTAAGCATTTGTGAAATCAAAAAACGATATTAAAAACAGGACTCAGCAAATATAACAAACTAACAAAAGTCCTCCTAATTATGTTAAAATCTGCAGGACGTCAGAAGAAGGGGCAAAGTAAACGTCATCAAATCCATCTCCTCACCTGGTAGAACATTCGGTCAGCAAAACGGAGCATCTCAGCAAAGGCGTTGAGCCAGCAATGCAGAAAGGCGAAGAAGGCCAGGAAGAGGATCAGTACACCTGTCAAAGAAAGAAAACGCGATAACAATGTGCATGGGGAAAATTTTTATCTGCCAGTTAAAACATTTTTTTCTAATCTGTTTTCATTTTCTGATTGTAGATTTTTTTTTATTCTGTTTCCTGAACATGATTATGGGGGGCGGCCATCTCGACTGAGCTGTTCTTAACAGCATGCAGAAAGCATTAAGAAAATTGCTTTATGGCAGCCCCATAGACACAATGGTCAGGAAGAGACATCATTGACTTCTATGGGAGCGTTTTCTAGGCATGGTCTGTGCCCTGTGCAGAGGTCGTTGTACAAGGAAAGAAGAGATAAGCTTTGAGAATCATCTTTTGTGAATGGTGGATCCTGTCTGATAATATACACAGAGGTGAAATTATTACAGGCGGGATTAGGCCGGGTTTACATCTGCATTGTGAACTCCAGCACTGTTCTGGCTTTCAACCTGACAAAAAAATGCTACATGCAACATTTTTTTTTTGTCCCGCCGAAAGTCCGCATAGAAACTGGAAAGTGGCCGGATTACCGCCGGATCCCATTACAGTGAATGGGGATCCGGCGGTGCACGTTGGTATCGAGCCATGACTAATACGGTAAAACTCAGCAGTCTGTTCCTCCGCCAGGACTGCCACAGTTCATAGCGCAGATGTGAACCCAGCCTTTACTGCAGTAAAGTGATCGGACAGATTAAGAAGTGGCGCCTATTATTAGGCTTAGTGGCCAGTGAGAAAACTTGCAGGAATTTATGTTTTTTTCGTTTAAATATAGATATTAACATGGAAAATGTAAAATAACAGCATCCCAAAAAAAAAAAAAAAAAAAAAAAAAAAAAAAAAAAAAAAAAGATGTTAAACATAAAAAAGTGATTTAAACAATAGGTCATTTTCAGATGACACATTCCCCAAGTACCTGGAAGGATGGAGTTAAAGATGCACAGGACCAGGACTCGGAGGCTGAATGGTTCTTGGCTGATGTTGCGAAAAAGTGGAATGCAGAGTCGGACAAAGACATAGTAGGCATAGAAGAGGCAGCCAAGTACCTGCAACATAAAACCACAGATAAGTGGATGACATAACAGTCTCCTTTAGGGTCCATTCACAAGTCTGCAAAATGGGCTCGCAATTTTGCGGAACAGGTGCGGATCCATTCATTTTCAATGGGGCCGGAATGTGCTGACAGCATCCGCATTTGCGCAACGGAAGTGCGGATCCGGAAATGGATCCGCACTTCTGTTCCGTAAAAAATAAATAAAAAAATTATAATAAATAGAACATGTCCTACCCTTGTCCGCAATTGTGGACAAGAAAAGGCATGTTCTATCACATTGCCGGTGTTTGTGTTTTGCGGCAATCAAATTACTCTCCTCTAGGAGGAAAACCGATTCGCTAGTGCCACCTACAGGAGACTATCCTGTAACGTTAACAACAAACCCTAGTGAAACAGTTTTCCTCTCTGCGGAGTAGAACCATTTTCCCAAGGGAGCATTGCCCTCAGGACTCCTCACTGGATCTTCGCAAGGAGGATCAGTACCCTTCATGAAACCCAAATGTGTATCAGGGACATATACTACAAAGTGGGCCTTGCATACAAGAACAAGTTATGCAGGAGAGCAGTCTATAGACACCATTAAAAAAAAAAAAAAAAAAAAAAAAAAAAAAAGAAGTATAGAATAAACAAAATGCATGCATGTATATATATATATATATATATTTTCATGGCTTTTTTTTTTAATGCTCATGAAAAAGCAAACAGCTAAACACAACATGTGTGAAGGAAGCCTTATAGTCCAGGCATGGCTGGTACAATGAAGATTCCCTATGCAAAAGAGAAAACATAGTTAAAGGGGTTGTCCGAGTTATTTTTTGGTCCTTTGTATATTTCTAACTAATCAAATGTAGAGGCTTTACCATGCACTTACTGCATCTGCAGTGGCTCCTTTCTCAGCTATCACTAAGGGTCACATGACCTGTGATGTCAGCTTCTCTCCATGCTCTGATGTTTCGTGCACAAGCCGGAGGAGCAGGTCTGTGTCTGTGCAAGAGATGTCACTGTGCTGGCCACACACCCCTACACTGGCTGAGCTGCTGCTGTCTGCCCTCTCAAGAAACTTTAACCCCTTCAGCAGCAGAGAGGGCTGGAGGCTTTGCTGTGCAAATGCAGGCAGTGAGGAGACAAATGCTGGGCACAGGAGCTGACAGACTACACATACAACACGCTGCCGAGTATTCCGGCAGTCAGACATGTGACTCAGGGCAGACTTATTCACTTTGCAGAGCAGGAGGGGGGGGGGGGGACAAATATTCACAAGGAAACCACAGAGATTGTTGTTATTGCAGGTAAACAAAGGGCCAGAAGAGAACCAGGGAAATGAAGACATTTTTTGGCCTAAAACTTGCTTAGCTATATGTTGCTGACCATTAGATTTATAGTGCTTTTTATATATTTTTTTTCAGAACTCTGACAACCCCTTTAGGAGATATTCCATGAAAATAACTTTTCCCCTATCCTGTAGGTCCGGGATAAGAGTCTGATCGGCAGAGGTCCAACCACTGGGGTACCCTATGTTCACCAGAATCGGGGCCAGTGTTCCCCACTGCAGTTAGACCCCTTGGACAGACACATCCCCTATGCTATAGCAGGAGCTCCATACAGTATTAGAATGTACTGGCTCAGATGAGCCGAAGTTATTGCTTCGCAAAGTCTCGTGAGACTTCGGGCAATAGCTTCACAAGTTAATTTGTACTGTAAAAAAAACATTTCCCGAACTCTGGTTTGGTTCCAAGTGGTACCTTGGAATCGAACCAGAGTTGGGGAAATGGTTTTTTTTACAGTAAAAATTTATGAAATTACCCAAAGTCTTGCGAGACTTCGCGAAGCAATAACTTCGGCTCATCTGAGCCAGTACATTCTAATACTGTATGGAGCTCCTGCAGTACTGGAACTGAGTTTTATGCAAATCGACTCGCTCATCCCTAGATGCAATACTTTACCTGAGCAAATTTAGTGGCAACATATCCCCACTTTATAGATGGATTCCTGCAAGAAAAAAAAACAAAAAAAAAAAAAAACACACACACATTAAAAAACCGAAATGCATAAAACATTTTTTTCCTAGGCAAATGCGACGTCTCCAGCACATTCAATTTCCTCCAGATCTATAGGAATCTATATAGTCTTTCACACGAGCGCTACGGATTGTGGATGAAGAACAACACTTTACATCTCCTAGCAACCATCGGTAAAATACGCATTTGCATCTGGACGCCTTCCGCTTTTCACACAAGCCCTATTTCACTTCTATGGAGCCAAAGCGGTGTGAAAAAAGCACAATATAGAAGATGCTGCGATTTTCCCTGAATGCAGAGATGATGCGTGAAAGACAACGCTCACAGACCCATTAAAAGGAATGGGTCTGGATTCTTCCCTGATGCCACGAGTTTGTTACACGCATCACATCCAGACGGAAAACGGGCTTGTGTGAAAGAGGCCTAAGTAAAATATCTGTTACATGGAGATCGTCGAGTAGTAAGAGGCGGAACAACCAGCTTTACACAAATATTTTTTTTTTTTGCTAAATTCCTACAGACGTGTGAAAACGGAAGTTGTAGACAAAGGTCAGCCATTTGCTGTCAAACAGTACAAAGGTGAAAAACTCATTTACCTTGGATAGTTGTCTTGGTATATCAGGGTAGGGGCAAACAGGAAATACAAGTATTGAGAAACTGTTGGCACTGGAGCAACTGCTAAATGACAGAAAAACAGAATTAATTTTAACTAATATAAATGAGAACCAATAAAAGCATGGCTGCACAACATTTCACATGCAAACAATAGAGCTGAGAAATGGGGATCATTCTAAAATTAAAGTGGTATTATACCTAGTAGAAATAAAATAAAATTAAAAAACACAGAAGCTCTTGCACAAATTTTTGTTCAAACGTGTCGGGCCCGTCTACCAGGCATCAAGGTGGCTTCCGCAGATGGGTCCCTAACACTAAATATACCACCTCTCTTGGACTTACCCAAGCCTACAATATTCAGGGCAGTGCATGAACCAGCTGGTTCCTACTCTGCCCTGAATATTGTAGGCTTAGGCCTCGTTCACACTTCAGTGTTTAGTCAGTGATTTCCATCAGTGATTTGTGAGCCAAAACCAGGTGCAACTCTAAACACAGAACAGGAGCAGAGTTTTCCCTTCTACCTCATGTCTGTGGAGGCTCCACTTCTGGTTTTGGCTCACAAATCACTGATGGAAATCACTGACCAAACACTGAAGTGTGAACAAGGCCTTAGGCAAGTCCAAGAGAGACGGTATATTAGTATGTGAATTGTTCGCTTGATGGATGGATATGCAGCTGTGACCATGATTGTGTTAGGGTGCCTTCACACTTGTGGCAGAGGATTCCAGCAGGCAGCTCCGCTGCAAGCGGATGGCATTTGTCAGACGGATCCGGATGACAAATTCATTGAAATACCGGATCAGTATCTCCAGTGTCATCCAGAAAAAAAACGGATCTGGTATTTAATTTTTTCACAGGATTGAAAAAGGTTTGAGCATGCGCGAACCGGAAGAACGGATCAGTTTTGCCGGAACACTTGGGGCCGAATCCGGGATTAATACATTTCAAATGGCATTCTGGCAAGTGTTCAGGATTTTGAGAGAAAACTGCAGCATGCTGCGGTATTTTCTCCGGCCAAAAAACGTAAGAGGGACTGAACTGATGCATCCTGAACGGACTGCTCTTCATTCAGAATGCATTAGGATAAAACTGATCAGTTATTTTCCGGTATAGAGCCCCTAGGACGGAACCCAATGCCAGAAAAGAAAAACGCAAGTGTGAAAGCACCCTTAGGACTCTAAATTTTATTGTAACTAATATAAAAGGAGAGAAACCAGCACAATCCTAAGCAGAACAGATGACTATTCAATGGAAAGTGCATAAAAATGATATTGAGGGCAGGACAGGTTTTTTTTTGGGTCGGACATTTCCTACAGCCAATTTAATTTAACGTGCCACTGAAAGTTTCCTAAAACCTTTGATAGGTCATAGTGACATATGAAAGCTTTTGATCAGTGGAGGTGCCGAGACCCCCACAGATCGTTGGAATGAGGGGGGAGAAGCATTCACACACTGTGGCCTTCTATGCAGGAGACGGAAGTAAGACAGGGCCCTAGACTTCTATCGAGTCCGTTTCCTGCAGCGAGGAGAGCGCGATACGCGAATGCTTCTCTCTTCTTGATTGTGGGAAGTGCCGTCTCTACAACACATCGAGTTTTTGAAAAGCTCAGTGACACTTTAAACTCTTGGACAACCCTTTAAGGGGTCTGCAGGCATTTTGTCTACTTAAAGCTATGTTCACATCTTCACAGATGATCCGGCATAAATGTCGGCCGGACAAAAACTGCTGCATGCAGTGGTAATTGTCCAGCCAAAGCACTTATGCCAGAAAGCGGCTGGATCACCGCCATATCCCATTATAGTCAATAAAGACCTGGCGATCATCTGTTGAATTCCACAAAGCCGGAAACAGATCTCAGCCGGAAGTGTGAACGTAGCCTAACCTATAGTGCTAACCTGCGGAGGGAAGCTCTTTTACATAGCGCTTACCCTCCCCCAATAGCGCTGTCTCAGCTGCAGGGTCTTCACATCAGAGTCCTAAAAGCTTCTTATCCTGTTTGCCTACACTGACTATAATGCAGCCAACCAGGAAAAGAAGTGGCCATATCTGGTTGGGATCTGGGCAGAAGAGCCCTCAGCGCACGTCACTGCGGCAAAGACGGCGGTATCAGTCGAGTGAGGGACAGTAAGTACTATATGAAAGAGCTTCCCTTCACAGGTTAGCACCATAGGGTAATTAGACAAGATGCCCAGGGAACCCCTTTATCACACATTGGCAAAATTCAGCCACCGTCTGGCATTTGTTTTGTTTTTCTCAGATTTTTTTTTTTATGGTTCACTATGTATTCCATTCCCCAAAAATTCTATGAAAAAAAACCTGAATAAATTATATGTATCAAAATCAGACAAGCCCTAGACAAAGCTAGAGGGAAGAAAAAAAAAAAAAAAAAAAAAAAAAAAAAAAAAAAGTATGGCTCTCAGAATGCAACCAGAAACATTTTTTATTGTGCAAAACTGCCACAATATAAAAAATTATTATATATACACAGTAACTGGTATCGCAAAATCCATACTGCACAAAAATAAAAAATTATATAATTTTTTTTAATAAATCACAAAACAACTGACAGAAAAATGATTATTTTCAGTCCATGGCTTTACACTCACTTGACTTTTCCTTAGCAAAAGACAAGACCCGAGGGATATTTTCTCTTACGAATGAATGCACCTTCATGATCATTCGAACCTGGAAATTAAATAACATTACAACAAGTCACTTCCGTTTAATACAAATGCAAAAAAATAAAAAAATAAAAATTCCCGAAGCACAAACTATAGGTTACCTGCTCTAGGATGACAATGAACCTGGAAGCAGGGGGTAAATTGTGTTGCACCACTATGTATGCTGGACAGAAACCGAGGCCGAGCATCTGAAATGTCAGGTAAAGTGACCCATAGAAGACAGATCGTATGGTGCGGTGTGAGGACGTCTTGTATCCCTGGGCCCACATCGAGAAGAGGACATAGGGGATGATCAGTGTGCTCAGGAACATGCAAATCCAGGTGGAGAACACAACGGGGAACTTGCCAAAGGCATAGGACAGAAGGTCAAACTCCAAAACAAGCCTACAAGAAAGAGCATGGAAACCATGAGCAAAGAACAGCAGCAAAAAAAAAAAAAAAAAACACAGAACATTACACTGGACGACATAGAAAGTCTTTAAAAGGGGTTTTCTGGTAATAATGATTTTTTTTTTTTAAGCAAGGGCCCACAGCAGAAATTTACCAAAGCCCAGATAAGTCTGTTATGAAATCAAGAGTCAAGGAACATCATTTTATTAATAGACAAGGCTGACTTTCATAAACTGGCCTTGGTCTAGTGTCCTTCAAGCCCAGCAAAGAGCGTTCATGCCCAAATATGCAAAACAAAATGCAGATCACTATAGAAAACCTCTTGCCCAAAGACATCAGAAAGCGGCCAGTAAAGCAACCATTCTGCCGACCGCTACCAGTGGCCATTTACCACTAAAGGTGTTGTCTGGCAAATCCCTGAGGTCCTCCCCTGTTACCCTGTACATTCACCTGTGTACAGTCCCACTGTTGCTCCATTCCCGGCTTCCGCAGGACCAGGAAATAGCAAGAACCCGTGTCCCTTGCGGCCAATCACAGGTCTCAGCGGTCAGAGGGGCTTGAATGGTACATTAGAAACATAGAATGTGTCGGCAGATAAGAACCATTTGGCCCATCTAGTCTGCCCAATATATCTGAATACTATGAATAGCCCCTGGCCCTATCTTATATGAAGGATAGCCTTATGCCTATCCCATGCATGCTTAAACTCCTTCACTGTATTTGCAGCTACCACTTCTGCAGGAAGGCTATTCCATGCATCTACTACTCTCTCAGTAAAGTAATACTTCCTTATATTACTTTTAAACCTTTGCCCCTCTAATTTAAAACTGTGTCCTCTTGTGGTAGTTTTTCTTCTTTTAAATATTCTCTCCTCCGTTACCGAGTTGATTCCCTTTATGTATTTAAAAGTTTCTATCATATCCCCTCTGTCTCGTCTTTCTTCCAAGCTATACATATTAAGGTCTTTTAACCTTTCCTGGTAAGTTTTATCCTGCAATCCATGTACTAGTTTAGTAGCTCTTCTCTGAACTGTCTCTAGAGTATCTATATCCTTCTGGAGATATGGCCTCCAGTACTGAGCACAATACTCCAAGTGAGGTCTCACCAGTGTTCTGTACAGCGGCATAAGCACTTCACTCTTTCTACTGCTTATACCTCTCCCTATACATCCAAGCATTCTGCTGGCATTTCGTGCTGCTCTATTACATTGTCTTCCCACCTTTAAGTCTTCTGAAATAATTACTCCTAAATCCCTTTCCTCAGATACTGAGGTCAGGACTGTGTCAAATATTCTATATTCTGCCCTTGGGTTTTTACGCCCCAGGTGCATTATCTTGCACTTATCCACATTAAATTTCAGTTGCCAGAGTTCTGACCATTCTTCTAGTTTTCCTAAATCCTTTTCCATTTGGCGTTTCCCTCCAGGAACATCAACCCTGTTACATATCTTTGTGTCATCAGCAAAAAGACAAACCTTACCATCGAGGCCTTTTGCAATATCACTTATGAAGATATTAAACAAAATTGGTCCCAGTACAGATTCAATCAACAGTCACGAAACCTGGTCATGCGGGGACTATTGGTGGCCAGGAACAAAGCAGCAGTGGAACTGTGGGCAGGGGAGATTTATGTTTCTGAAGTAGGGGAGGACCCCAGGGGTTGTTTGCTCCAAGGCCAAACAACCCCTTTAATTCCTATAGGGATTATATTGTGGACAGGTCAGCCGATCAACTGTAATTCTAGGAGAGAGGGTGACCAAAAACCTTAGCTGTTAGCTGACAGTTACCCCCCCCCCCCCCACCCAACACAAGTACATTAGGGTACAGCTACATAGTGACATTTTATATAGTCTATGTCAATGGTGTCGCAGTGATGAGCACATAAAATGCAACACTGCTGGATTTGGTGTTGCAATCATGCAAGACTTTAATGTAAGTGACTTGGGACTCTCCTTTGACGAGCACCGTTCTAAAACAGTCACGCGGCAGCAAGTGGTAAGACTTTTCTGTGACACATGCCGCCATACCCTTATGATGGCAGTACGGGGAGAGGTCTTGATGAGGGTAATAGATTTCCAATGGACAGACAGCAGAGATAATCCAACCGTCAAATATGAGAAGAGAAAAACGATATGATATACTTGAAATAATTGTAACACCGGAAAGCAGGAGCAACGGTGCTTTAGGTGTCCGGTCAAACAGTAAAAATACACAGAAATTTAAAATTACCCATTGGGATTAAGTACCCACCCACAACAACTTACCTGCCCTGGTCAATGCAATCCACAACTACCGTGCTAAGGATGAAGAGGATGAGGAGAGCAATAAACATGTGGTAGATGGTGCGAAAGTGATTGACTTCAAAGAGTTCACTAGAATAAAACAAAAAGCTCATTAAATTGTGATAGCAGAAGGCACATAAAGTAAGAAGCCCTAGTTAGCGTTGGACTGGCCCACCAGAGGATCCTCCAGTGGGCCCAGGCTCCGATACTATAGTAGGCCCCAAAGGTCCAGGAGTGGGAAAACATTTGGATCCTGAATTTAGAGACAATAACCTATTAGACGTTATTGATGACATGGGGGTTGAGCCCCAAGAATAATTTCCTCTGGTGAGCCCAAGGAACCCCAGTTTGATCCTGGTCAGGTTAGTCTCAAAAATACACTACAAAACCGTGCTCGATAATAGGAGAACATATGTATAGCTAAAATGTAGTCATACACAACATAATGAAAGGTTACTGCAGACAATGGCCATGTGGGACCCTGGCGAAGGGAAAGAGGAGATTTGAAGTCTCTCCTGTGCTGGAGGCTCCAAAGCTGGCCATAAAGGGGAGCTGAAGGTTCTGCAACGTGGTTTCCTCATAGTCTTCAATGAAATGGTTTTTATTTATGTGCAGATTTTATATTGTTTTTCATGCAGTTTTCATGTTAATTTTCTGCATATAAATATGCACCATGTGCAGGTGGCCTTAAAGGGGGTTTTCAGGAACACAATATTGGTGACCTAGCCTCAGGACAGGTCATCAACATCAGAATGGTGCAGGTTTGACCCCTGTCTGAAGATGCCACGGGTGCTCTGGTGACCACCGCAGCTTCCTCAATGCCATAACATTGTATAGCGGCTGTGCTTGGTATTGTAGCTCAGCCCCATATACTGAGCGGTGCCTAGGGCATGTGACTGATGAACATGATGTCACTGGCCTAGCAAGAGGCCTTAGTGGTCACCTAATAATGGTTCTAAAAATTGAGAAAATAATCTTTGAACATGTGGGTGGTGTTGAGACTTTGCACGTGTCAATACTAGGATTGAACACCAAGGGAAAAGGCTAGGGCTCCACGTTTACAGTAATGGCATGTAATAGGCGTTTCATGTGGTTTGGAGATGCTAGTCTAAGGCTACTTTCACACTGGCGTTGCTGGGTCCGTTTGCGAGATCCGTTTCAGGGCTCTCACAATCAGCCCAAAACAGATCAGTTCAGCCCCAATGCATTCTGAATGGATAAGGATCCGTTCAGAATGCATCAGTTTGGCTCCGTTGCGCCTGTAGTCCGCTCTGGAGGCGGACACCAAAACGCAGCTTGCAGCGTTTTGATGTCCGCCTGACGATATGGAGCCAAAACAGATCCGTCCTGACTTACAATGTAAGTCAATGGGGACGGATCAGTTTTTACTGACACAATATGGTGCAATTAAAAACAGATCCGTCCCCCTTTGACTTTCAATGTAAGTCAGGACGGATCCGTTTTGACTTAGACTTTTTTTTAAAGAATAATGCAAACGGATCCGTTCTGAACGGATACAAGCGTTTGCATTATCGGTGCGGATCCGTCTGTGCATAAACAAGACGGATCCGCATCGAACGCAGGTGTGAAAGTAGCCCAACTTGTTTTGGAATATTCTCCATTAGCAGAAAGTGTCAGTCCATGCGGCCACGGCCGTTTCCTTGTATTTTCTACAGTCTGGGTACAATAAAGAGACAAACCAAACAGGTTCTTCACTTACTCTAGTAAAGAACGTCTGGATACAAAGATCTTCCCATGAGGAGTTGCTGGTTTTGATGTTCTGTGAAAAAAATAAAAATGGAGGTCAGAGATCATTTGGAAGAACATCACTGTACAGGGAAGACATTTATACACATCAATGGCATATCAATGGGCTTCAGCAAATTCCAAAATGTTCAATCTATACAGTATATGCAGCTGAACAGGAAGACTCCGGAACACATCTGATCTGGAACTGAGCAGAAGAGCCCGCAGCCAGTGCGGGCGCAGCAGAGATAGCAGAATCGGCGGCCCGACGGAGGGGAAAGTACTGACCAAACTGCCCTGAACAACAGGGCAGGAGTCGTACGGATTTTATTTTTATTTTTTTAAAGCATGGAGAAAGGACTCCTTTAACATCTAATTAAATACAGACAATGGTGTATGTCCTAGTAAGGCCCTACGTATTAACCTCATAATGATCAAGCAGCACACATGTTAAGCTGGAGCGCCATACATGTATGGCACAGGATTAAAAGTTCCTGCAATTCAGCAGGAGGAGGTCGGGGCCCCGCTATCAGTGACAGCCAAGGACTCAATGAGCACTATGAAATGAATGGAAGAAGCGGCTATGCTGCATCCTCTGTTGGACCAGACAGTCACATAAGAGTCAGGTGTCTGGGGCACGGCATGGCAAAAAAAGGGACTGTCATTGCCCCCCAGAGGTTCTTTATTGATAATAATATCAAAATTAGAGAACACACAAATTTCCGAAATGTCAAGGTCATAGTGTAGTCCTAGAATATATCCTAACATGAGTAAAATAGAAGTATTTTAAAAAGGAAGACCTTTCATGGGTCCGGACTTTGTTAACCAGGGAGGAGACATCAGCTTCTCTCCCTGGGCGTTCCTTCTCCCAGGCTGTGACGTTCTGCGCAGTGATTGGACAGCGCTACAGCCAGGGAGAAGGAACGCCCAGGGAGAGAAGCTGATGTCTCCTCCCTGGTGTTCCTATAGTAGTAATTAGTATATAGAGCGGGAGACAGTAACGGGGGCCACAGCGGGCGAACGGAGCGGCGCCCAGATATAATAGTAAGTGCAGGGAGATCCCTGGACGCCGCTCTACATATCCTGCTACTTAGGTAACAAAGTCCAGAACCTATAAAAGGTCCTCTAGAATAATTACAATTTATGAAATCTTAAAGCACAGAATTTAAATCTAAATTAGATCATTGGAAGAAGAAAAAAAAAAAAAACACGATCAAAATTAGGAGTCGGACACTTTCAGATACAAGTTAATGCTGTTAATCTGGCAACTGGAGCCAATTTCCTTAATGATCTGACAAACCCTATTTAACTGGCAGCCTAACTTTCCAGTTTTCACTGACTTTGCCAAAATGGTGTGCTGTTCCAAAGTGACTGAAACCCTCCGGGAGCAGGTTGTCCAGATGAAGGCCAAAGGGGTGACCCTATCAGCCATAGCAAGAGACGTTGGTTGTTCCAAGTCTGTGATTTCTAAAATGTTGCATCTTTATAACATCACAAACTCATTCAAGTCCCCCAAGAAGGCTGGTCGCCCTCGAAAGACAAATGCAAGAGAGGACAGGATAACGCTGAGAATCTCCATGGGTAATCGTTTCAACACTGCAGCTGGAATTGCTCACCAGTTCAGCACTGAACAGGGTAAGGATCTGTCTCGTCATATAGGGTCTCAACGTTTAAGAGCATTTGGACTGAAAGCCCACTCTGCAGTGACCAAACCTCTCATTAGCAGAAAGAATCAGAAGGCTAGACTCACCTTTGCTGAGGAGCATGCTGTGTGGACAGAGGAGAAGTGCTCCAGAGTTTATTTGAGTGATGAAAGCAAGTTTAGTTTATTTGGGTCTGATGGGAAACATTAGGTTCGTCGACAAACTGGGGAAAGACTGATCCCAAAGAGTGTAAAGAAGTCAGTGAAAGGTGGAGGAGGAAGTGTCATGGTTTGGGGAATGTTTTCTGCAGCAGGAGTTGGACTTCTCATACAGCTACATGGCAGAGTGAATGAAAGTGTGGATCAGAACCTTCTTCAACAACACATGGTTCCTTGTGTTCATCACTCAATCAGCGCAGCAATTTTCATGCAGGACAATGCCCCCTGTCACACAGCAAAACGGGTAAAGCAGTTCTTTGAAACACTGAAACAATGAAATGGCCGCCCAGAGTCCTGATCTAAACTCAATAGAAAACCTCTGGAAAATCCTTGGTGACAAAGTTATGGTCAAGAAACCCACAACAGTCACAGAACTGTTGGAGACTGGATGAGTGTAGCAAAATCCCACCAGAGCAGTGTGAGAGACTAGTGATGTCCTGTGGCCGCAGATGTGCTGAAGTAATTCAAAGCAAGGGCCTGGACTAGGGCTGCAGTAAACGATTATTTTAGTAATCGAGTATTCTATCGATTATTTTTTACGATTAATCGAGTAATCTAATAAGAAAAAATAAATAAAAATTTCCTTACCCCCTGCCATCAGTCCCCAACACCCTTTGTTCCCCACTGTGCGATCAGCCCAAGTGCATCAGCTCTGCCCCCACAGTGTATTTTGGAAAACACTGTTCTAATGGCATGGTCTACCCCTTACAACAAAATCCTTTAAATGATGATCAATGTAGATTACATTGTAGATTACATTATTTCTGAAAAAAAAAAAAATCAAGTGTTCATAAATTGTTCTCCAATTTTGATCGCCCCTATATAAACAAAAAACGCCCAACAAAACAGTTGCCATAGTTGTCCTATTCACACAAAACCATACATATATATCAAAATGGGCAGGGAAACACTAGGTGTCACATGATTTGGGACTGCAAGATCATTCGTCAGTTCTGGTCCTCAGTATTGGAGGTCCTCTCCACCATGGTTCCCGTGACATTGCCGCTATGCCCCAAGCTGTGTATACTAGGGGTTATAGACGAGGAGTCCTGGTCGCATTATCAAAGAATCTTCCTTGCTGAGACGTTGTTTATGGCCAGGAAGGCGATAGCCCTGAGGTGGATGGGGGATAGATTCCCCTCAAGGGGGCAGTGGACTTCCCTGGTAAATCATGCTGTCTCCATGGAAAACATGGTCTATAAACACAGAGGTTGTCTGCAAAAGTTTCATAAAGTGTGGGGAGACTGGTGCGCATCCCCGCTTACCCTGCATACAACACATATGTACTCGGCAACCAACGATGCTCCCTGACTTCCAACTTATCAATAGCGAGTTCGCACGGTTTTCTTTTTCACAATGCCTCTAAAGTACGTATGCGTTAGGTCTGTATTGTGCAGCTGTAATCAGTTTGCAACCTCAGATATTATTTGTAATCTATCTATGACCCCCGACACATTTTTGTACTTGGGTAAATGTATTCACGTTACATTTTATTACTAACCCCTGCGTGGGTTGACATAATGTCTTGTATGTACCATACTTGCGCTATTTATCTTTATTTAAAAAAAAAAAAAAAAAAAAAAAAAAAAAAAAAAAAAAAAAGAATGGCTGCTTCAGGCCCGGTCATCTACAGGTCCCATTGAACCATCCTGCGAACACTGTAACTACACCAACATTACCTCGCTTTGTGGACGTCTTTTTCACCATTTCCAGGGTAACAGTTGATGGACGCAGAAGAGGCTTCTAGAGCAGTGGATTCTTCTATAAAGTTGTTCACAAACTCATTAAAGTGAATGTCTACTTCCTTCATCAGCTCATTCTTCAAAACCTGGAGGCAACGAGAATTTAAACAGAATTTGAAGGATAGAGAATAAAATGGCGGATAATCTAGATACCAAGTAATACGACCTTCCAGAGATAATTCTACAGGCCATGGGACCAGTAACCAACTTGCATTCTGCCTACCCGTAAAATTCACCTACAGTAGATCTCTACAAGACATTTTGGGGGAGATTTTACTAAAAACTTAGTTGGCAGTGGCAACCAATCAAGACTTCTCTTATTATTTTCCAAAGGAGCTCTAAAAAATGTAAGGTGGAATATGATTGGTTGCTATAGGCAACTAAGACAGTTTTGATAAATCTCTGGCTTGGGGCTACTCCTAAAGGCGTTACCTAAGTGCCCCTACCAGTCTTCACTCTAAACCCTATACATGGATGTAGACTTCGCTGCAGGGGAGCCACTAGGCTGCTATATCTTTGAGAAGTCTCTGTTTAGTACAATGATGACCCTTAGGGGTCAAGGCAGACCATTGCAGAGCACCAAGGGGTTAGACAAAAACCATCATCCGAGGTCAAGGTAGGTAGTTCAGGGTTAGAACGGAGAATAAGCAGAGATCAGGTCAGGCAGCAGAGGGTCGATCAGAAGCCGAAAAGTGGTTGAGCAAACAAGACAAATAACACACCTTTGCAGGAAACTAGAACCTATTGCTCATGCACCCTTCCACAAGGGAAGGCGTCTTAAATACCTTAGGGAGGTGTGCCAAAGCTCTTTAAGAGCTAGAGACAGAGTGAGTGCACCCTACTGGAAGGGGGATGCAGCTCATCAGGAAGAAAGCTACTGCCTGCGGAGTTGATGGAGCAGCCTTACTCTGGCAGTCGGGCCCACTGGGCAGAAAAAGGATTATGCTAGGACTAAACCACCAGAACCCTGGAATAGAGGAACAGGTGAGCAAGGCAGCGGCAATGCATGCTGCGAACAAGAGCTTTGACTGACAGTAAGGCAGTGTAAATGTGATCATGACTGCCTCGCCCCGGCAATCAAATTGCTGAGGCCGTAGCAGATGGAGAGAGCAGATCCTCTAGGTGCAACGACAACGACCCAGTTGCTCCTAAAGCATCATCAAAACTTCACTTTTCTCAGCAATGCTGACACATATGAACATGGGATCAACACAGATGCCTTCACCTGCCAAGTAATACAAGAGGTCAGCCAGTTTCACAGGTACAAGTCTGTTGACAGATGCCCTTTCAAGGGGTTGTCCCACAAAACTTTCAGTTTCTAAACCAGCACCTGGACCTGAATACTTTTATAATTGCATGCAATTAAACATTTTGTATAGCCACTGAGTTATTCAATAAAATGTATCAGTATAGCGCCACCTGCTGCTTGTTCTTTTTTATATTTCTTTGCCTGGCTCACTGAGAAGGCCGCACATGCTCAGTTTCATCTTTTCCATTAATCATGGGATAAACGTTTTAAACCTTCCTTGTCACTGTACAGAACAATAGCAGGTAAACAAGCTGAGCTCTGCTATGCTCGGGTCAATGAACACGTAGGTCAAGCAGCCTCGGGACAGTAGATTACCTCAGCTTTCCTCTTCAATTCCATTTTTCTGTTGATCACATGCTCCAAGTCCATAAAACCTGTCAGCAAGAAAGCACAAAAGTCAGGTCACCACGTACAGAACATAGAGGACGAGGACAACGAGGACAAGTCATCGAAGGCTTCACAGATTGTTTATGGTACCAGGTCACATTGAGACGATTGTTCCAGTGTCGCAGGACAATTATATTTAACTTACTAGAAATTCATTAAAAGAAGTGCTTCATCTCTATAGACATAGTAAACGCAATGTCCTACTGCAGAACATTTTGTAATTTTGTGTTTTCAGCTCATTTCCCGGCTCAGCGTTAGACTTTGTATTTTCTATTATTTATCAGAAACCGTCAACAAGCAGGTTAGTTATTATCAGATTGTATCTTTATTGCAGTTTATTTTTTTTCCCTTTCTTCTCATTGCTCAACACATGCCTCCTCGGGGCTCATTAACCCTTAAAGGCATTTTCTGGGATTTTAAATATTGATTTTATAGGACATGTTCTGTTCTATTTTTGTTTCCGGAGCCGTGGACTGGAGGATCCGGGGCCGGCTCCGGCAATGCGGATAGCACACTTTGTGCTGTCCACATCCATTCCTGCCCCATAGAGAATGAATAGGTCAGCCCCCATTCCGCAGAATTGTGGAACGGTGCCGACACATTCACAGACGTGTGAATGGACCCCAATACTGTTTTCTACACTGCAGAGGGGGAAGAGAAAAAAAAACCAAAATAAATAAATAAATACGCTGGGTTCTGGCTCCTTCACTCACCCACCACTGCTGCAGATTTCCGATCTTCCTGCGTTAACATCCGGTATAAAGTGGCTACTGCACCAAAGACTGGTCGCAGAGGTAACGTGTCATGACAATGTATGGGGAGACACGTTACCTACGTGGCCAAGTGACCCACGTCAAACCAGATGTTAACTGTGAGGAGACCGAAACTCTGCAGAGGTGCCGTGGTGGTGAAGGAGCCGGAACCCATCAGAGAGGGTAAGGCAAGAATGATTCCCTTCGCCGGTTCAGGGAGGGGAGGTCTACCCAAAAGGCTCTGGGGAGGGGGTGAAGAACCCCTTTGATAATGCCAAGAGCTTAAATACTTGTGATGTGAAGGGTGACATCTTCCAGGGTACGGTGCCCTGTATGCTTCACAATTCAGCAGGGAAATTGTTCCTGGCAATTATTCGCCTCCGTAACATTATAATCACCGTATACAAAACCAATCCATAAATCAAAAAAAGGTCCCTCAGTGGCCATCCATCCTTCACAACGGTGAGAGGACAAGATGTCCTTGGTGTTGGTACAGCATGTACGGTCTTCTCAGCGAGGTTACGTTGTGAAGCTTCTGGTACACAAGACAAGCACTTACATTTTCAGCTTTCCATTGACGGTCACAGCTTAACCCTGGATTTTCTCACATCACGAGGGGGGCATATAAAAAATAGATTCTGACCGAATATCCAACCAACACCATGGGAAATTACCCCATTTGGGAGATTATTGCAGGAGCCCTCCTGCTGGATTATTGGAGGTTAAGGAACCTGCAGATAAAACAATACTCCTGCTACTCTAGTACTTATGTGTCACTATCCAGGATAGACTTAATACTGGGCAACACTGCGATGGGACATACAATATCTTCCCCGTAGACTATCAGACCAAGCCCCTGTGCTTGTCACGGCCAACTTCCTTCCTCCTGTTTTGTAGGGATGCATGGTGTGGAAATTTAACCCATACTGGTTTAATGTGCTGGCGGAGAAACGAGACTAGGACCAAACTAAAAAGGCCTCCTACTAGATATAGAGAGGGCTGAAGCCAGGTAATATTGTAAACCCATCTATGAACAAGAGGATGAATGGCGGAGAAAGGGCAGGTCGATTAATGGCTATGGTTTCTAAGGGTCCAATCACACGTCCGCAGAATGGGTCCGCATCCGTTTCGCATTTTTCTATGAGAGTGCCGGCGATGTGCGGATCCACAAAACACATAAGGATGTGTGAATGGATCCCAAGGTCCCTTGCAGACGAGCGTTCCTCCTGCAGCGAGTCCACATCGCACTATCCGGTCTGCCCTCCAATTGCTGCCGGGAGTCACACAGCATTATATTGATTTATGATGCTACGTAACCCTTACAGTTCTGGAATGTATTGGATAACACTGGCATAATGCCATCAGTGTTATCCAATACATCCCAGACCTCTAAAGGTGGAACAGGACAGGACCCAAGGGGGGGGGGGGGGGGGGCCGAGAGGTCAGCACACCAACAAGCAGGGAAAAGAATACAAGATGGTAAACGCCAAGACACCTCAGAATAAGCCCCAAACAATGCTGCAATGGAGGCAAATATGAGGATAAAAAGACTTGGAAACTTATTGCATACTGTTGAATTGCTTCCAACCCCCCCCAAGGAGCAGGTACTTGAAGATAAGGTCCATAATTTGATACAATTGAGAGATTCATATACCAGAAGAGAGGCACCATTAAAAAAAACTTGGACTGTGGAACTCATGGACATTATAATATTACTTAACACCCTTTCGGTTTAATGGGGGTTGGGATAGGGGCCCGATTGCTTGTATTCTGTTTTTCCAAGAAAAATAATCTGAAGATGATGTCATGTCATGTGTAAAATGTGAATGTGCTAAGCCAGCAAGATGCGCCAGCTAACAGGTTACTGAAGCGTTTCATCCACTGAACCATGTAGAAACCAACATGCACAGGGCGGCGGCCATTGCCCAGCACTGATACCCAGCAGCACTGGGTTCGATTCTGACCAAGGGTAACATCTGCTTGGAGATTGTATGTTCTTCCCATGTTTTCTCCGGACACTAGTTTTCTTTCCATGCACAAAGAAAAAACTGATTTTTGGATTTAAATTGTGGGACCTAATGGGTTCACAATTAAAGATCAGCTGTATCTATGACACTGTCTGACCTGTTACATGTTGCACTTGGCAGCTTAAGGGCTCCTTCACACTTGCGGCAGGACGGATTCGGCAGGCTGGTCTCCTTGTCGGATCCATCCTTCCGCTGTTTCGTCGGACCGGCGCTTCGTCTCCATTGACTATAATGGGGACGGGGGCTGAGCTCCGGCGCAGCACGGCGAAAGCCGCCGGACTAAAAAGTCAGACATGCAGGACTTTAGTCGGGCGGCTTTCGCCGTGCTGCGCCAGAGCTCAGCCCCCGTCCCCATTATAGTCAATGGGGATGGAGCGGCGGTCCGGCGAAACAGCGGAAGGACGGATCCGACAGGGAGACCAGCCTGCCGAATCCGTCCTGCCGCAAGTGTAAAGGAGCCCTTAGGCATCTGTGTTGGTCCCATGTTCATATGTGCCCGCATTGCTGAGAAAAATTATGTTTTATTATATGCAAATGAGCCTCTAGGGGCAATAGGGGCGTTGCCGTTACACCTAGAGGCTCTGCTCTCTCTGCACTTTGACACTGAAAACATAACACCTGGCACTGCCAATCAGAATGCAGAGGTCACATCAGTTGCAGAGAGAGCAGAGCCTCTAGGTGTAACAGCAACGCCCCCATTGCTCCTAGAGGCTCATTTGCATATATTAAAACAACATTTTTTTAAGTGCACATTTAACAGGTCAACCAGTGTCCTAGTGTTGATGGGAGCTGCAGCCATTAATCCCAGTTCACCTGTGTAAGGTCCGGTGTACTACATTTGCACGGATGCTCAAAGACAGAAAATAGGATCTTTCTCTGGCGTGACTACCAGAACCCAATCTTGGGGCGGCTTCTCCAATTAAAGGGATGAATTCTTCATTTCACGATGGGCGAGACCGCACACCAAGTGAAGGGGGAAGGTGCCAGCAGAAGGATTCTTCAACCACGCACATAGGGTACAGAAATCCAGGACACACTTCTTTAATAAATGGACGTCATTCAATCACTTCACATAGAATACTACATTGACTGATCCACATGATACTTCCAGCACGTCACTTTATTCTGGATATCACAGGACAACATTTTGGTCATTCTCAAGTCGTACGTGGTGCACGAGCAAGTGGGGATTGGGTGGACGGCGCTGCAGTATCAGCTAGAAGACCGCACAGCTGCACCACCCACCCAATCCCCACTTACTCCTGCACCAAATAATTCTGAGATTTTCTCATGTCCTAAGATTGAAAAGCATCTTATGATACTCGGAATAAATTTATACATGCTGGAAGTAGCATGTCAAATCTGTGAACTAGTGTTCTACATCAAGCCATTGAATGAAATTCACTTATTAAAAATTGCAAGAGACGTGAGACGTGTGCCCTGGATTTCTGAACCCCACGTATGTGATTGTGTAGTAGACTACGTGTCTCGTCGGGTCCTTCAAACAAAAAAAACAAACATCCTTTTAAACAGAAGCTCCTTGGATTGTTTCTAGGAGCCAGGCCTGAGAAATATTAATGTCCTTGGGCATCCATAGCACTGGGAGGGACTACAATCAATCCCTACAGTAAAATGGCGCTATATAAAATTTCTGAAATGAGTAAATTAAAATTGATCGGTAGGATCATTACTGACACTCGAACTTCTGCACTCAGGCAGGAACTGGTTAATGATATTAAGAGAAAGTAGCACAAATTTCTGGAACTTTATGCAACCGATACGACTGCTCCACAGCAAGAAGCATTTAAAAAAGTAAATAGAACATAATTACAGGGAAGTCTGTCCGCAGTTTGACCATGCAAAACTGCTGACTGCTCTACATAGGGGCTGGGGAGAGCAGGACAGTGCTTTTAGTGAATCAGAATTTTTATTCTGCCAGACTCCGCTCCTGCATGAACTGCTGTCTGCTCCGACAATGCACAGCCCCTCCCCTTTTCTATGAGTGACAGCTGTGGCATCCAACTAGATGTCCCGTGCAGCTGATAGACAGAGCAAAGGGTGGGGGGGGGGGGGGGGGGGGGGGGGGGTGTGAAGCTCAATGCAGAAAGCGCTTCCTAGTGAAGCTGCTCATCCAGGGCACTTGCAGGAGCAGAATCTAGCACAATCGGGCCCCATGCACACCTTGCGGAATGTGTGTTTTTCCAGCCCAGATTCCCCCAGTGTAGCGCAGATTACACAATTGTCAGATTTTTCCTGTGCGCAAATTGACCTGCCGTGGGTATTTGCAAATCTGCAGCATGTCGATAATGTGTGTGGTTTTAGCTGCAGATTTCAGACTTGCAATCTTCAGCAAAACCGCATCAAATCCAAACCCCAAACCGCTGCCAGACAGTGTGGATTTTGGCGCAGCTATGCAGCAGAAAGGCACAGACATTCGTGCGGATCTTATGTACGTTCACTCGTACCCGTGGCCTTAACACCCATCTTCCCTAAAAGCTCGACAAACGGTATGTTTGTCCTGCTCTCTGTGTCCCCTACCCAGTTCTGCATGGCCAAAACTGCTGACAGACTCCCTTTAAGGTCAAGTACTAAGGCTAAAGATAAGGGAACCATTGTTAGCTTTACAAAAACAACAACTCTGAACCACTTTGTACTGGATTGTAATCTGTGTGATCTAGAACCCTGGAGGAGCCGGAGCAGAGAGGACAGATCCAGGGATAGGCATCCCAACCTCCTACTACTCCGCATCCCTCCACGTTTCGGGAGTTTACTAGAGTTCAGCCAGAGACATTATTCAGCAGAAAGTCACAGTGACGTCATCCTGATGAAACACTCGAGAGAACGACTCACTGTACGGGAAGCAATGGAGTCACATGGCAGCCAGCCTCGCTGGAAACAGAGGCGGCAGATATTAGGGGTTGGACTGAAGACCAGGAAAAAACAAGGAGCCATTCATTAAAAACTGTTCTCAGTAACACAAAGCTATACTTAGTGGAGTCTGACGGAACCAGTTCTGATGCAAAGCTCTCCCCAACATAGGTTATCCCTGACAAAGCGCCTCGCTCGCTTCGAGGATCGGAGACTTATTTTAGGTGGATAATCCAGCATCAGTCAAAGAGGACATGTCCCCTCTCCTGACCCCATGTAATAACATTTCTAGAACATCTACTCTTATCACTCTCTGTTGTACCGTTTTTTTATTTACTCCTTCTAGAAGTTATGAATGAATTTCTAGCAGTCTGCAATAAAGGTCCAGCTGGGTATTACCAGTTGGCAGTGTGTCCCTGCATAGTCTGACACTGGCAGCACTGATTGCATAGTGTCAGACTATGCAGGTGGTCGCAACCAATCAGGATCTTCATTGCCATAAACTAGCAATTCATTGATAACATCTAGAAGGAATAACAGAGGAATGGCACATCATAGATTCATAAGAATAGAACAGTTATTATATTGGGGGGGGGGGGGGGGATGCACGTAGCTGGTAAAACAGACAGGTCAGGAGAGGTACAAGTCATCTTTACATCTTTAGAGGAGAGGTCACCTCTGCTTTAGTAACTACTTGGATCCCCATGTAATAATTCTGGGGCACCTTTTAGGCTACTTTCACACTAGCGTTCGGGGCTCCGCTTGCGAATTCCGTTTTTAGGCTCTCACAAGCGGCCCTAATGCATTCGGAGTGGATGCGGATCCGCTCAGAATGCCTCAGTCTGGCACCGTCTGTCCTCCGCTCAGCAGGCGGACACCCGAACGCTGCAAGCCGCGTTCGGATGTCCGCCTGGCTGTGCGGAGGCAAACGGATCCGTCCAGACTTACAATGGAAGTCAATGGGGACGGATCCGTTTGATGTTGACACAATATGGTGCAATTTCAAAAGGGTCCGTCCCCCATTGACTTTCAATGTAAAGTCTGGACGGATCCGTCTGAAGCTACTTTCACACTTTAAAGAATTTTTTCTAAACTATAATGCAGGCGGATCCGTTCTGAACGGATCCCATCGTCTGCATTATAGGAGCGGATCCGTCTGTACAGACACCAGACGGATCCGCTCTGAACGCAAGTGTGAAAGTAGCCTTACTTCTGCATTGTGCCGTCCCTTTGTTATTCCTCCTGAATAAGTTGACAGCTGGGCGTTACCATTTCCCTTGTGAAAGGGGCATGTCCCTGCTGTAACTGGATCTATATGACAGTGTCAGAGTGGGTAGGAAACACGCCCAACAGCGAACACCCATGTTTCAATTTAGGAATGCATTTCTAGGAGGAATAGCAGAGGAATGGAACACCAAAAAGGGTAAAAGATGCTCCAGAATTGTTAAAAACATAGCAAATGCAATTATTTGCCAAGACACTTCGGGAGAGGCGACAGGTCCTCTAAGGTAACATAGTACATAAGGCCGAAAAAAGACATTTGTCCATCCAGTTCGGCCCGTCATCCTGCAAGGTCTGACAGGTTGGAATTTTCTCTCCGTTTTTTCCCCCACTGGCGATAAGGAGCAACTGCTGATCTGATATCATGGGCGACTAGGAGCACATGTTACTGGGAGATAAGCAGGAGGATAACCACTCTCTTATTACATGTCCATGGCTGACGCGATTGGTAACTGCAAGGACGTTACTTTACAGCAAATCTTTATCTATACTCGTGAAATGGGCTTTTCCAGATTCGTCATACAGGAGTGATGGATGGAGAACAGGGGTTTTGTGAAAATGGGGCCCTGAGGAACAGGCCCTGAAGGGCCTCTGTCCCCATTTGTCAATTTCAGACAAGCCATGGACAGGTGGCGCACTGTTTTTTGGAAGAATGCAACCATGTTTTTTTTTTGTCAGCCCCTTTAAATTTAAAGCTAGAGTTGTACAGTGGTTAAAAACATTACCTGGTGGTCTGGACTGGTTCATGGTGAATCCTTTGGCCATCTAGGGTAGAAAACATCTGCCTTGGTCTAGGGCAGTGAAGGGGGTTATCAATGATGGTCTAGGCTAGCAGAGGGAGGTCTACATTGGGGAATCGGTTCATGGTCAAATCCATAGTGGTCTAGGACCCTGAGGGGGGGGGGGGGGTTCAATAACGTTTTCCTAGCCATCCTGTTCTTTGTATGATTAGGCAGGTTGCTCAGTGGAAATGAAAGACCTGTTCTACCAATATTTAGCACAGAGTAAAGATTTTAACCCTTAATTATCCCAGTCTCCAGGGTTAAATACAGAACACCTGGTTACACACACACACAAAAAGAAATACCAGCAGTCAACCTGTTGACACCTGCAGCATAATTGCAATCTGTGACGCGGTCCTTGTGTTTTACATCCCAAACCAAGACTAATGAGGTGTGTTGCATCAGGTCTCTGCCGCTCCCTCCCCTCCCAGCTGGAACATCACGGATCACAGAGGGCGGCAGCCTCATGTGTCTTCATTTCAATGCAGTGTATACTAATAAAGCCGTGTTGGATATTTGGGGGGGGGGGGGGGGGGGGGGGGGGGCACATACTTTTACTGAGGAAATTATTTATCAGGTCAGAATTCGCACAACAGACCTTCTGTGTGTCAGTCAGACAGAAGAGTTACCATTACACTACAGACCTGTTCTGTTAGAGGGACTTTTCAACTGATGGCCTATCCTCAACATGGGCCATCACTCTCCAGTTGGCAGGGGTCAAACAGCCGTTCCGCAGTAGTTTTGGTGCCGAAACTACACAGTTCTGTCCAATGTGCAGTAGACAGAGCTGGTTACTGCAATGCAGCTTCCAGTGACTTCAATGGCTTCAGCGCTGCAGAAACTAGCTACTGCAGAGCAGCTGATCAGAGAAAGTGCGGGTGTTGGACCCCTGCCGATCAGACAGCAATGGTCTATCCTGAGGCTAGGCTATCACTTGTAAAAGGAATGGACAACCCCCATCGAATTAGAAAATGTAGTGTAGATGATGAAGAAACGCACAAGTTTTTGGCCAACATTTCAGTCCTTCCGGGACCCTGTTGACAGTCTTAGCCTTAGGGATCATGCGCATGACCGTATGTATTTTGCGGTCCGCAAATTTTTTTAAATACGGATGATATCCGTGTGTATTTTGGGTAATGGAACAGCTGGCCCCTAACAGAACAGTCCTATCCTTGTCCATAATGTGGACAATAATGGGACATGTTCTATTGTTTTGTGGAACGGAAATACGGAAACGGGATGCACACAGAGCAACTTCATTTTTTTTGTTGAACCATTGAAATGAATCAAATGGGTCTGCAAAATAAATATAAAAAAAATAAAAATACTGTACGTTAGTGTGAAGAGATCCAGCAAGTGTGGAACACGGGGGCATGATGCTCAGAGCACAGATGTCAATTTTTGCTGTATGGCAGCTTTAGAGTTAAAAAGGTACATGGAGATGGAAGAGAGATGGTTTGAGATCCAGAATTTCGAACTACTTTGCCCCTTGCAGACGAGCGCGTGTCACACAGAGTCCGCAGGGCAGCACCCGGCCTGACCTCCCAGCACTGACGGGATCACATAGCATTATATTGATTTATGATGCCATGTAACCCTTACAGTTCTGGAGTGTACTGGATAACACTGGCGGCATTATGTCAGTGTCATCTAATACATTCCAGAACTGTAAGGGTTACATAGCATCATAAATCAATATAATGCTATGTGATCCCGTCAGTGTTGGGAGCTGCGCTGTGCACTCACAGCGTGACACAAGCTCGTCTGCAAGGGGCCTAAGGGAATGGCCACACGGTCCGGTTTCTGCATGCAATTTTGGAAGCCAAAATCTGGGGTGGAGCATAAATGGAGAGAAAGTATAAAGGACTGATACAACTTCTCTTCTGTTTTGAATTCACATTTGGTTTTCGCTTCAGGAAACCTGATCATGTGACCGTCCCTCAATGTGAGAGGAGCAAATAATAACGTTACTGGCCAACAGGAGGACTTCAATATTTTTAGGGGACCTAAACTTTTACCGAAACCACAGAAGGTGTCAGATTCCGAGTGCTCTGCACCTTAGCCTTGCATCAGCTCTGCTTTTCCAACTTGCAGAGTGTGGATCCCACATACTTTCTATGGATCTGTACTCAGCACGAAGAGCGGAGCGAAACCAAGCCGAAGAGTGCTCAGGGAATGGCCGCCTCCCGTGCCTTCCGGAAAGCTTTAGGTCCATCCTTGCACAAGCTGCTCAGTTTCATAATAAGGACATATTTAGCAATCACTTTGGAAAACACAATGATTATTTCCTGAGACAGAGATAGGACAAGATAAGACTTCAGATTTTGCAATGTACCGGAGGACTGAATGGCGGAGTTAATAAGTAACGGACTGGCCAAAACAGAACACATCCAACCGGCAGTAACCTTCTCCTCCTGATGAAGTGGATGCTTCCATTAGTCAGCATCATGCTACATGGTGAATGTAATCATGGTCTCAAATCAGGGGTGGAGATACAGGACATTGGGGGACAATGTTCTACTGTTGACTGTTAAATAGGTTATCAGACTTAATAATAAAAAAATATATATATTTTAATAATAATAAAAATGCTCCGATATGCCCAGGCCCCTCACACTGAATCTTCAGATGGCAGGAGCCAGGTAAGGTGTCGAGGTGTGGGGAGCAGCCAACGGCGGACAGAGACGAGCCTCCCTAGCGTCACCCGCCTGCCATTGGCCGCTTCCCCAAACCCCCCCCAGGATCGGCAGAGGGAGCGGGGAGCCAGGTAAGTAGATTCAGTGTGAGGGGCATTTTTTTTTTTTTTGGTCTTGATAACCCCTTTAACGCTTTTAAATAAAAAATGTTAAATACTGATAATTGGGGGTCCGACACCTGGGACCCCGCTAATCAGGTGTTTGAGAAGGCACCGGCACGCCTGCGAGCGCCACAGTCTTCCCCGTACATTGTATAGCGGCTGTGCTTGGTATTGCACTCAGTCCCATTCACTTCTATACGGCTGAGCTGCACACAGGCCACGTGACAGATGAACGTGACGTTGCCGGCCTAGGAAAAGCTGGAGACTGTGGTGGCGCTACTGGGAGTGCCAATGCCTTCTTGAACAGCTGATCAGCGGAGGTCCAACGATCAGATACAGAGACTAGGTGGTCATCAGTATTAAAAAGTCTTGGAAAACCCCTTTAAGGCAATTCCTTAAAGGCTAATCCCAGGCTGAACTGGATAGACTGATGTCTTCTTTCAGCCTTTTATACAATGTTCCTTTGCTGACAGAGCCTCTGCCTGAAACGCTGAAGGCTGTATTAGACCTAGCGATATATTCGGGGAGATCGGCACTAACAAGCATTCGTAGGGACGCTCATTAGCGATTATCTGATTGTAATTACATGATGAACGAGCTCAATCAGGCAATCATTAAGAAGGTTCAAAAAATAAAAATAAATAATCATTGCTTGCTTGTGGCAGATCATACTGTGTAATCACGCTCTGCTGCCGGCAAATAACTATTCTGTATGGGGGGGATGAGCGATGGCATTACCCATCGGTCATCCCTATACAGTGGAGGAGATCGCTGGGTGTAATAACTGAACTACAGGATGACATCACAAATAATATCCCTCCAGGCAACTCTTAGCCCCTCTCCTCCTTCCATGTTCCTCTGTATATCCGTGTATTCTGTTGAAGATATAATGTCTCCTCTATCTAAAAGGGCTAGGAGTGCAGATATATAGCAGCTAAGTGTGCACAGTGATCGGCTGCAGTTATATAAACCTCCTGACTCACACTGCCTGTACTATCTGTGTGTGTGCTGACTCTCCAGTGTAGTTTTATGGGATGGAGCTTCACACTGGTCTCCCTGCCTCCTGCATGTCAAAGGGAGGGATGAAAGGGCAGACATGCTCAAGCTGTATCACATAGGATAACATGGAGACCCTGCAGTGTGAGGGGGCAGCAGTTCTGTGTCACTTATCTGTTATGGCTGCCCCTACACAGAGCAGTGCAGTGTGCTGAGACTCTGCCTCCTCTGTCTTTGCAAAGTCAGACATGGTGGGAAATGTAGAATTCATAAGGAAACCCATATCTGAGGGGAAAGGGAATCAAGATGACTGCCAACCCACAAGTGACACATTGAATAAAACAGGTATACACAAGGCATTCACAACTGCCCTATCTTATGCTTTAATAATGGCCTATCCTGGAGTTCAAGTGATGAGCAATCCTCAGGAAAGCTCATCACTAGCTGATCGGTGGGGGTCCGGCACTCCGCTTCCCCACCGTGCAGATGTTCTGTGTAGCGCCGTCACCACAACTACACTGTATTACCAACAATGTAGTGGACAGCATTCATCACTGCATTGACTTCAATGGCAGCAGCGTGGTGGTGACCAGTGCCGTACAACACAAATTTTGACAATACTGTCCGCCAGTAACAGAGATACACAGAGCAGCCGCGGTGTGGGGTGCCGGCCGCCGCCATTCATCTAGTGATAGCCTATCCTCAGGATAGGCTATCACTTAAAGGCTGGACATGAAGCTTTATTCGGACATCCACTTACAAACAGGCATGTGTTTGTAACAAGTTTCAAGCGTTGCGCATGTACAGTACATGAGAGTCTGTAAGTTTTAGTATTGTGAGAAAAAAACAATTTTTTCTTCTCACAATGTGACAGCATGTAACAGAATGGCATAAACTCCATACGTCAGCATACACGCCGGGAGATTAACACCGAAGCCAAGAGAACAAAACAAGGTGCAAACAGTCCCAGCCACACTGTACATAAGGCTCCATCGGCTCTCATTACCATTACTCGTGGTTCTCAATGACCTGTCCCCGTCTGATCTTCTTAAACCCTCATCTCTTTCCGTGGTCACCAGAGGCTTGGAGACTAAGCGACGACTCCGCAAAACGCGGCAGTCTTCCTCAGACATTGTCAAATCACTGACCTGGGGGAGAAAAAAAAATAAAATAAAATGCAAAAGATGAAAATATAAATAAAAATGTAAAGCAAATATAAAAAAGTTCTAAAAAAAAAAAAAAAAAAAAAAAAAAAACAGATCACCAACACAATGCCTGCATGCGGAGTGGGAACAAGGCAGGTTACATAGACATAGGTGCAGTAGGAGACTGTTTTGTCACATCCTCCGTACAGGGCGCTATTACGTGTCAGACTAAGCAAACACAGAGTTAAATACAGGACGCTGGCAGCCGGCCGCCCATGCACTGCCGAGCAGACCGTAAACAGATTATTTTTACATTGGAAAACCTCCATAATAGAGGAGATTACGTCTCATGTTAGAGAGAAACCTGAGAGGATAGACAGCACCAGGATTAACAAAAGTTACTCGGTCAATGGGTCCTTCAAAGAAATCATACACTGAAAAGCCTATAGAAAGCACCTAAGGCTGCTTTCACACTAGCGTTCGGTATTCCGTTCGTGAGCTCCGTTTGAAGGAGCTCACGAGCGGACCCGAACGCAGCCGTCCACCCCTGATGCAGTCTGAATGGAGGCGGATCCGCTCAGACTGCATCAGTCTGGTGGCGTTCAGCCTCCGCTCCGCTCGCCTCCGCACGGACAGGCGGACAGCTGAACGCTGCTTGCAGCGTTCGGGTGTCCGCCTGGCCGTGCGGAGGCGTGCGGATCCGTCCAGACTTACAATGTAAGTCAATGGGGACGGATCCGTTTGAAGATGCCACAATGTGGCTCAATCTTCAAGCGGATCCGTCCCCCATTGACTTTACATTGGAAGTCTGGACGGATCCGTCCCAGGCTATTTCCACACTTAGCTTTTTTTTGCTAAAATAATGCAGACGGATCCGTACTGAACGGAGCCTCCGTCTGCATTATTATGGGCGGATCCGTTCTGAACGGATCCGCCCGAACGCTAGTGTGAAAGTAGCCTTAGTATGTATAGACAGAAAATATAACAAATATTAAAAATAAAAAAAATTTACATTACATACTTTTTCTTAGCTTTTGTTTCCAAGTTCACATATATTTCTAGGACCTGGTAGCGGACCCGTGTTAGGCTGCATTCACATCTCCGTTTCCTAGATCCAGCGCTAATGCCGCTGTTGGCCAGGCAAAAAAAATAATCAAAAAAACCGCAATTAGACTTACCGGTAATTCCGTTTCCTTGAATCCACCATGACGGCCCACATTGAGATTGACCCTTGACCTCTGTAGGGGCAGGAACACATAGAGAGTTTAAGAACCCCCCACCCCTCCACCTCCTCAGTGCTTTACAATTACCCGAAAAGGTGGAACAAAAGTAAAAGGATATTGATCCATACCCTTAAACTCCTGCATGAATATGCAACATAAATCCCAAAATCTCTTTTTTTTTTTTTTTTTTTATATTTTATATATATTTTTTTTTTTTTTTTTTTTTTTTAGGGACGGGGAATAGTATGGGCCGTCATGGTGGATTCAAGGAAACGGAATTACCGGTAAGTCTAATTGCGGTTTTTCCATTTCATCCACCATGACGGCCCACATTGAGACATATCAGATAACTAAATGGGTGGGGATATCGCCTGTAGAACCTTCCGGCCGAAAAGAGCTTCATTTGCGTCCGGAAGATTAAGACGATAGTGTCTTACGAAAGTATTAGCACTAGACCAGGTTGCGGCTTTACAAATCTGGTCCAGCGAGACCCCTCCTTTCTCGGCCCAAGAGGAGGATGTGGCCCTAGTAGAATGGGCTTTAACATTACCAGGACAGGGTTTGTTCTGGATCTTGTAGCAACATTCAATAGTGGATTTGATCCATCTAGCTATGGAAGACCTGGCTAACTTCTTTCCTTTATTCTTCCCTGAAAACTGAATAAGGAGATTGTCATCCACCCTAAAATCTCTGGTAGAATCCAGGTAACGGATAACTATGTCCCTGACGTCCAGGAGATGTAACCTATCACTAGACCCTGCCTGATCGGACCTAGGGATAGAGGGTAGGAAGATCTCCTGCTCTAGATGGAAAGGAGAGACTACTTTGGGGAGAAAGCCTGGGTCGAGAGTTAAACGGATGTGATCCTTGTTAATTTGGAGGTAGGGCTCTCTACATGATAAAGCCTGGATCTCCCCGATGCGTCTGGCTGAGGTGATGGCGATCAGAAAGGCAGTCTTAAAGGAAAGGTGTTTTAACGAGATCTCCGATGCAGGTACAAATGGAGGTTTTGTTAAGCCCTCTAGTACGGTGTTAAGATCCCAGGTCGGAATTCTGGATCTCAGGGAGGGTCTCAACCTAGCAACCGCCCTGAAGAACCTCCTGATCCATCTGTGGTTGGCCAGGCTACAGTCATAAAAAGGAGCTTAGGGCAGAAATTTGGACCTTCAAAGTACTAGGTCTAAGGCCTAACTCAAGGCCGCACTGTAGAAAGTCCAAAATTCTGTTGATGGGAGGAGAGGTGGTGTCTGGGCGCTCAACTCCTAACCAGGAACAGTATTTCTTCCAGATCTTGAGGTAGATGGAGGAGGTCACCTTTTTCCTACTTGCCCTCAGAGTACATATCACCTTTTCCGAAAGTCCTCTGCTTCTTAGAGTCTCGCTCTCAGGATCCAGGCTGACAGCCTGAACATGCCTGGGTCTGGGTGAAGAAGAGGGCCCTGGACCAGAATGTCCCTCTGGAAGGGAATCTCCCACGGATCCTCCAGCGATAACTGTCTTAGAGTGGAGAACCAACTTCTCTTTGGCCACAAAGGGGCTATCAGGATGAGAGTAGTCGGTTCCTCCAGAAGCTTCTGGACAATCCGAGGTAACAGTGGTATTGGGGGAAAGGCGTAGGCTAGTCTCCAATTCCAATGTATTGATAGAGCATCTATTGCCCATGGATTGTCTCCTGGGTTTAGGGAGCAGAAACAGTCTACCTGCGCATTTTTCCTGGTGGCGAATAGGTCTACCTCTGGACAGCCCCACCTTTCTGAGATCTTTTGGAAGATCTTCCTGTTCAGAGACCATTCTCCTGGGTCTACTGTCTCTCTGCTCAGAAAGTCTGCTACTGTGTTTTCGCAGCCCCTTAGGTGGATGGCGGACAGAGATAAAGTGTTTACTTCTGCCCAGGAGAAAATTCTTTTTGCTATCTCGCCAAGAGGCCGTGATCTTGTTCCCCCCTGGTGACGCAGATAGGCCACCGTTGTAGTGTTGTCTGACATTACTCTTAGATGTTGTCCTTTTAGAAGGCACTCTCCTTTTAATAAAGCTTCCAGGACTGCGTAAAGCTCTCGGAAGTTGGAAGATCTGTCTCTTATTTCGGCAGGCCAGGTACCCTGTAGAAGATGATCTCCTATCTTTGCTCCCCAGCCTCCGAGGCTTGCGTCCGTAATTACCTGCATGACGGGATGATTCCGCCACTGAAGGCCCCCTAGCAGCTTTCTTTTTACTTTCCACCAGTCCAAATCTGTTTTTACAGACTGAGGGATCCGAAAGACCCTGTCCAGGCTTAACTGTTTTCCGTCCCAGATAGTTAGGATCCAATTTTGGATTATTCTTGTGTGGCTTTGGCACCAAGCCACCGAGGGGATGCAGGCAGTTAGGCTTCCTAGGAGACTCATGGCCTTTCTGATGGAGCAGTTGCGAGCCTTCTGGAATGTTCTGACTTTCTCTATCAGGGCCGTAGCTTTGTCCTGAGGGAGGAAGGTCATCAGTCGAGACGAATCTAATTCCACGCCCAGGAACTTTATTCTCGTGGACGGGGTTAGGGTGGATTTTTTTATATTTATAATCCATCCGAGGCTCCTTAAGAGTTCCGAGAATCTTTGGGTCGCCGAAAGGTTTTCGGATTTTGTCTTGCCCAGGATTAGAAAGTCGTCGAGATAAGGTATAATTGTGATTCCTTCTTGACGAAGGCAGGCCACCATCTCTACTACGATCTTTGTGAAGACCCTGGGGGCCGAGGAGATACCAAAAGGGAGGGCGACATATTGGAAATGATGTATAGACCTGTCTGGTCCTCTTAGAGCGAACCTTAAATACTTTTGGGAAAGATGATGGATGGGGACGTGGTAGTAAGCGTCCTTCAGATCGATTGACGACATGAATGCCCCTTTTGGAATCAGAGGGATTGTGGATGGGATGGTCTCCATCCTGAACCTCCTGTATAAGATAGACCTGTTTAGGGGTTTTAAGTTTATTATCGTGCGAAAGGACTGATCTGGTTTTTTTACTAAAAAAAGACTGGAATAGAATCCTCTTCTTTCCTCTGGGATAGGAACCTTTCGTATTACCCCTAGCTCTAAGAGGTCTTGGACTCCCTGCCAGATTTTCGGGAGATCTGATCTGCTCTGAGATGTAATGCAGTATCTTTTTGGGGGGACTGATGTGAACTCTATCCTGTAGCCCTGGGAGATTATATTTAGCACCCAGGGATTTGAAGTTACCAGACTCCAGGAGGATAGAAAACCCATCAGTCGCCCCCCTACCCTGGCGTCATTGCTGCTTAGGTTGCCTATTCTGGGGATTGAGGATAAAGCCTCTTCCTCTCCCCCCTTTTGGATAACTCCATCGGCCAGACTTCCCTTTCCCCCTGTAGGATCTCTGCTGGGGCTGATACTGCCGAAAGGGCTTCTTTTTTGGTTCTTTGTCCTCTGGAAAACCCTTCTTCTTGTCTGCTGCGCCCTCTAGGATTTTATCCAGAGTGGGGCCGAAGACAAATTCCCCTGAAAAGGGGATAGAACAAAGCTTGGCCTTGGATGCCTTGTCTCCGGACCAGGCTTTCATCCATAAAGCCCGACGGGCAGCATTAGAAAGGGCAGCATCCTTGGCGGAAAATCTGATTGACTCTGCCGACGCATCGGCTAAAAATGCCGTGGCGGAGCGGAGAAGGGGGAGAGATTCCCTGATCTCTTCTCTTGGAGTCTTGTTCTTCAGATGTTCGTCTAGTTCTCCAAGCCATATATACATTGCTCTGGCAACGGATGTAGCGGAGATGTTAGTTTTTACCCCAAACATCGCCGCTTCCCAGGATTTTTTAAGAAGGCCATCTGCCTTTCTATCCATAGGATCACTTAGTTGAGAGGAATCCTCAAAGGGTAGGGCGGTCTTTTTTGCTACCTTGGATACTTGTAAATCGACCTTAGGCGTCTGGTTATATATTTTACTTTCAGACGGGTCAAAGCAGAGCCTATTCCTGAATTCTTTAGGAACGCCAAGTCTCTTCTCTGGATCTGACCATTCCTCTAATATCATTTCCTTTATATTTTCATTGATGGGGAACACAATGGGAGACCTAGCTCTAAGGCCCCCAAACATCTCATCCTGAACCGTACGGGGTTTAGGAATATCTTCAATACCCATAGTGGACCTGACTGCTCGGAGCAGCTCTTCCATTTCTTTAGCGGAAAAGAAGTATCTTTTATCCTCCTCCAGAATCTCTCCGTCCGACAAGGGTTCCTCATTAGGAAATTGTCTGGACGAGGCAGAGGCCACTTCAACCTCTTCACCCTCAGAGGAAGAAATAACGGATATTTTGCGCTTCTTAGAAGGGATGGGGTCGCTGGCAGGAGTAGATAAGGAGGCTAAAGAGGACTTAATCTCGTCAGAAATAAAGGACTTCATCTCCGAGAGTATATCTGGTTGCTCCTCTTTCCAAATCTCCGAAGTGCAAGGTTTGCATAGTCGCTTTTTATAATTTTCGGGGAGATGCTTGGAACAAGCACAGCATTTTAAGGGCTTTGTTTTAGATTTTAATTCCTTGCTGCCCTGCAGAAGGAAGCAACCAGATAACCCAGCATCAGTAAATCAGGTTTACAAGAAACTGAAATATATACCCCCCCGAAGGGGACTCACTGTGCTGGAGGCAGAAGGATCGGGACCTTCCTGGCGGGGAGCAGGTGTCTCAGACATCGCGGTGTGACAGGTGAGGTGCCGAGAGGAACCGCGGTCTTCTTTTTAAATTTCCCGGCGTCTGACGTCATCAAGCTGCGCCCTGCATGACGGCGAAGGCCTGCGCCGCACTAGCCTACTAAGAGGCGTGCGTCGCCCGGCCCGCCCATAGAGACGCTCCATGCGTCGCACCTGCTCCCCCTGCCGGACGCCGGAGCTCGGTCCTCCGGAAGGAAAGGACGCCGAGCGCCGCGCGTGCTGAGAAGCCGGCACCTTCGACTGCATCCACAAGGAGGGAAGGAAGTCCGAAGGTATGGGGAGGACCACAGGCCTCGGCATAAGCCAAGACGAGGGTCCTCGATGCTCCTAGCTGGCCAGCCTTGGCCCCTGCCGCGGGAGGCCAGCTGGAGAACCTGTAAGAAAGATACGGTTATTTCATCCTCCATGAAGGAGGAACTCTCCACGTGTTGGCCCCTGTAGGGGCAGGAAAGCACTGAGGAGGTGGAGGGGTGGGGGGTTCTTAAACTCTCTATGTGTTCCTGCCCCTACAGAGGTCAAGGGTCAATCTCAATGTGGGCCGTCATGGTGGATGAAATGGAAAAAATTGCATGCAACTTTTTTTTTTTGCTCGGCTAAAACCCGGCATTTATACCAGAAATCGTCCAGATCGCCACCAGACCCAATTGCAGTCAAAAGGGATCCGGTGGTGAAGTAGGGTATCCTGTGAGATCCTCTGTGCCGGATCAGCCTGCAGGATATCAGAACAGAGATGTGAAAGAGGCCTTAGTTTAGGGTTTCACAAATTTCCTTGGAATCTAGGAGCCAGCTAAAAAAGTTAGGAGCCAGGCGAAGCCCCCAGTAGATGCCCCCATAGTGCTCCTTCCACTCTTCTCCATAGTGCCCCCCCCCATAATGTGCCAGTATATACCCCCACCCCCCTTTTTGCCACAGTATACTATAAATAATAAAAACAATAAACTCATATACTTACCTTATGCTGCTGTCAGTGATGCGATGCAGGCCTCTTCCGGCCTGTGTCCCGCACGGCGTCTGATAGGCTACAGACACTAGGCCTGTAGCCTATCAGAGGAACGGGCAAGGGAGACTCCTCTCCCCTGCTCCTCCACACCATTCATCTGTATCGCTGTCCTGAGGATGGAGATACAGATGAATAGGGAGATGGGCACTTCCACAATGGAGGCGCTCATCGCCACTCCTGCTGCCTCCGGACAGACAGTGCCCCCCTCTGGCACTCTGCACCCGTCGCCCGGGCACCTTTGAAAACAGGCTGACAAATACCCAAGCACCAGGACCAAATTCCTGATCGCCATGGCGACCTGGGATTTGTCGAGCCCTGCCTTAGATAAAGATCTGCTCAACCCACCTGAGCAGGGCCGTCCGACTATCCTGTTTATGGGACTCCCAACAGATGGCAGGGACCGCCATGCTGGATCTCAACTACATGATCATTTTGTAGCTGGTTATCTCTACTTAAGGCTACATTCACACGACCGTAATGACACGGATACCGACCACATGCTTTCCGCAATTTGCGGACCATACATGGCCGGCGCTACCATAGAAAATGCCCATTCTCGTCCGCAATTGCGGCCAAGAATAGGACATGCTCCATCTTTTTTGCGGGGCCGCGGAACGGAACAGCACACCGTGTACTGTCCGCATCTTTTGCAGCCCCATTGAAATGAATAGGTCTGCACGCATTCCAAAAAAATTAATACAGTCATGTGAATGTTCAATTTTTTGGCGGATAGGATGCGGTTGCATTCATTTCAATGGGTCTGCAAAAAATGTCTGCATCCGTTTGTCCGTTCCATAGACCCCCAATATATAAAACATATCCTATTCTTCTCCGTTTTGGATAGGCACTGTTACAATGGATCCGCAAATAAAAATAAAAAAATAAATAAAAAACATACAACACGGACGTCATCCGTATTTTTTGCAGATCCGCATTTTGAAAACCGCAAAATACATACATTTGTGTGCATGTAGCCTAGTCCTCACAGTCTGAATAATGAGGTACTCTGGGGATGATCGTATGCTGCTAACCTGTGGAGGAAGCCCCTTTTACATAGGACTTGCCCTCCTATGCAGCCGTCCCCGCTGCTGGCTATTCCATGAGGGATGTGGGATGGATACAGGGAACAGGAAAAGAAGCGGCCACATCCGGTCAGGAACCGGGAAGAAGAGCCCGCAGCGTGCGCCAGTGCAGCAGAGACAGCGGCATTGAGGAAGAGTAAGTATTATGTAAAAGGTCTTCCCTCTACAGGTTAGTACCGCTCGCTAATTAGACTAAATGCCCGGAGAACCCCTTTAAGGACTCCCCGATACAACTGTCCTATTATCCAGATCTGATAATCCGGTATCTTTTCCGACCCAGCCATAAACATTATTACAATGGAGGTCAATCTCAGCCACCTAACAGATGTCAAAATCCAACATATCTGAACCTCCTCTCCCATGACCTCTGCACATGAGGGACAGCTGCTTAAAGGGAAACCCATTATTTTATCTATTTTTTTAAATCACATATTAACAGCCTATATGTGAATATTTTTTATTTTTTTACTTTTGCAAAAAAATAAAAATAAACAAAGTGTCTGTTTTTCAGGATATACTTTTTTGAAGCCGCTCTTGTGCATTCCGCTTCTTGTCCCTTTAACTTCCTTCTTTGCTTGGACTTTTAACACAGCAGAAAGTCTCTAACTTTCTCAGTCAGATCATGCACTCTGACCACAGAGAGAAGGGGAAAAAGTGACTCATTTAGAGCATCACACATTAGGCCGATATGATCAATGCTCTTCTGTGGATACTTATCTAGGCCTATAAGGCTACATGCACACGACCGTGCGGTTTTTTTTTGCGGTCCGCCCAAAAAAAAAATAATAAAAATTACAAACCATCCGTGTTCCTTCCACAGTTTGCGGAACGTAAGGGCGGCCCATTGTAGACATGCCTATTCTTGTCCACAAAACGCACAAGAATAGGACATGCTATATTTTTTTTGAAGGCCTCCGAACGGTGCAACGGATGCGGACAGCACACTGAGTGCTGTCCACATCTTTTGCGGCCCCATTGTAGTAAATGGGTCCGCACCCGAGCCGCAAAAACTGTGTGCATGAGGCCTAATGAGAACACTATAGCCGTCATACTGTAATTTCAAATTTTACTAACCTAATATTTTACTAGCAGATAACCAAGAATGGATTCCTTCTCTCTACGGGAGCTTTATCTCTACAGTAACGCGAAAATCAAAAACAGCCAAAAATTGTAGACGGATATTTCTAAGAATTATGGGGGGGAAATTGTGCTTTCTACGCTGATCTTGATGTCCCCTGACCTCGCTTTGTCATAAATTAGGCGCACCCTCTGTGCAGTCTGTGTACTGCCATAGATTTCTGGCTCCACTTGCACCAGAAAACCGTTATGGCTACTTTCACACCAGCGTTTTTTGCGGATCCGTCATAGATCTGCAAAAAACACTTCCTTTAAAAATATTACAACTGCATGAACGGATCCGGTTGTATTAGGTCTTCTATAGCCATGACAGATCCGTTCAGAACAGATCCGTTTGTATTATCTTTAACATAGCCATGACGGATCCGTCATGAACACAATTGAAAGTCAATGAGGACGGATCCGTTTTCTATTGTGCCACATTGTGTCATAGAAAACGGATCCGTCCTCATTGACTTACATTGTGTGTCAGAATGGATCCGTTTGGCTCTGCTTCGTCAGGCAGCGTTTTGGTGTCTGACTCAAGAGCGGAATGGAGACGGAACGGAGGCAAACTGAGGCATTCTGAGCGGATCTTTTTTCATTCAGCATGCTTTAGGGAAAAACTGATCCGTTTTGGACCGCTTGTGAGAGCCCTGAACGGATCTCAGAAACGGAAAGCCAAAACGCCAGTGTGAAAGTAGCCTAAAAATTAACATAACTTTGTTCCATTTTGCAAATTTTTTCTAAAAAGTCAAATACACAACTTGTGACTTTTTAAAAGCTACTTTTCTGGTGCAAGGGAGATGCTAGATCTCCCCTATCAAGTCTAAGGCCTCTTTCACACGAGCGTGTCCGGATGCGTTGCGGGAAACCCGTGCGGGTAGGTACCCAATTGTAGTCAGTTTGGACTGCGATTGCGTTCCGTTTTTATCGCACAGGTGCAATGTGTTTTGCGCGCGCGTGATAAAAAACGGAATGTGGTACCCAGCCCCGAACTTCTTCACAGAAGTTCAGGTTTGGGTTCAAGGTTGTGTAGATGTAATTATTTTCCCTTATAACATGGTTATAAGGGAAAATAATTGCATTCTGAATACAGAATGCATAGTACAATAGCACTGGAGGGGTTTAAACAAAAATTATAATAATAACTTAACTCATCTTAATCCACTGTTCGCACAGCCCGGCTTCTCTTCTGTCTTGTTCTGTGAGGGAAAAGGACCTTTGATGACGTCACTACATTCATCACATGGTCCGTCACATGATCCATCACCATGGATCAGTTACAAAGGTCCAATTCCTCACAAAAGAAGACAGAAGAGATGCCGGCTGCACGAGCAAGTGGATTAAGGCGAGTCACGTTATTTTTTTTTAACCCCTCCAGCGCTATTGTACTATGCATTCTGTATTCAGAATACTATTATTTTCCCTTATAACCACGTTATAAGGGAAAATAATAAAGATCGGGTCCCCTTCCCTAGCAACCGTACGTGAAAAGTCGCACCGCATCCGCACTTACTTGCGGATGCTTGCGATTTTCACGCAGCCCCATTCACTTCTATGGGGCCTGCGTTGCGTGAAAAAAAACGCACTAAATAGAGCATGCTGTGATTTTCACGCAACGCAGAAGTGATGCGTGAAAATCACCGCTCATGTGCACAGCCCCATAGAAATGAATGGGCCCGGATTCAGTGCGGGTGCAAAGCATTCACCTCACGCATTGCACCCGCGCGGGAAAACTCGCCTGTGTGAAAGAGGCCTAAGGTTACTTTCATACTGGCATTTTGGCTTTCCGTTTCTGAGATCCGTTCAGGGCTCTCACAAGCGGTCCAAAATGGATCAGTTTGCATTCTGAATGGATAAGGATCCGCTCAGAATGCATCCGTTTGCCTCCGATCAGTCTCCATTCCGCTCTGGAGACTGCCTGCAGCGTTTTTCTGTCTGCAAGACAAAACTGAGCCAAACGTATCCGTCCTGGCACACAATGCAAGTCAGTCAATAGGGACGGATCCGTTTTCTATGACAATAGAAAACGGATCTGTCTCCCATTGACTTTCAATGGTGTTCAAGACGGACCCGTCTTGGCCATGTTACAGATAATACAAACGGTTCCGTTCATGACGGTTGTATTATCTGAACGGATCAGTCTGTGCAGATCCATGACGGAGCAGCCCAAAACGCAAGTGTGAAAGTAGCATTATTAAAATTTAAAAAAAATGTAACCCCTTTCTGATGAAAGTGTCCCTTTAAGGGTCCAGTCACACGTCCGTATGTGTTCCGCAATCTTGCTGAACAGGTGTGGACCCATTCATTTCAACATGGCCGCAAAAGATGCGGACAGCACGCCGTAGTTCCGCCCAGCGGCCCTGCAAAAAATATAGAGCGTGTCCCATTCTTATCCACGTGTAGTAAAACGGTCAGCACTTCAGATTCCAGGTGCTGGAGCAAGTGAAACGACACAGGAGTGGGGGGGGGGGGTGACATTAAGAAACAATTATTACGAAGAGAGGCCTATTGGAGCCACACTCCGGGTACATTACAACCCAGAGGATTAAATAGGGAATAGGAGATTATGCAGATGTGAATTGTGTTGCCGTTAAATCAAATCTTTAACAATTTTGCGTTCCCTTACAGACAGCAAATCAGAGACGAGTCGCTGCAACTTGAATCAGCATTTATGATTTGTTATTTTATTTGATTATAGTAGTTTTGTATAAGAGAACTGGATTGATTTGGGTACTGGCCACATTTGTGGGCGTCTGACGTCACCACAGGTGATTGATTCCTTTGCTATTTAAGATGGTGAAACATTGTATTAATTTGAGCTGACGAAGGCTGGACAGACCGAAACGCGTCCATTGTTACATTTCTGCTATGATGAAATAAAGGATACATCAATTGAAGATTTACACCCGCTGGGATTTCTTTACTATTCTTATCCACAGCCACGTCCGCAAAATGCAGAATGCACATGGCCAGTGTACGTGTTCTGCTGACTGCAAAACACTTGCGGACATGTGAATGGACCGTTAACCCACCAAAAAAAAAAAAAAAAAAAAAAAATTATATATATATATATATATATATATATATATATATATATATATATATATATATATAGGTATTATTATTATTAATTCAGGGGATTTAGCCATCTTTGATCTTCTGGCAAATGTGGGGGGAAATAAGGACATCATTTTTGTCACAACATCAAATGACCCCCGTGGAGTAAATCAAACAATACCTGCAAAATAGCAGAAACCGGCTGTATAGGAAGGTGCCTTTAGTGTCATGTAACTAGGAGCAGCGGGCGCGCGTCGCACAAGGAGGAAATGTAAGAGCTCACCATCCCCGGCTGATAACCAGCATGTGTAAGAGATAAGGAAGACTGTCACCTTATGCTTCTGGATCAATCCCGCGCTGACATCACTATCTGGACGGAGGAGGAGGTTACATCACAATCACAGGATACCATATCTACGTGATAGGAAAGTAGAGATAGGCCGCAAGCTGCTGAGTGGTCACCTCGACTGTCAGCGCCAACGACAAGGATCCGATGAGGACATTATCGACAGCCCAGTAAAACGGGTTTATCTCGAGGACGAGCTATCGCTTCATCGCTTCCCAAGGTTTACAACAAAATCATAAACACCCAGCGGATAAAAAGTGGTGTGACTGGGCAGTGATTAACGGCGGTAAAAAGCTCAACACGACCAATCGGCAGCGCTGTACCGAACAGAAGAGTGAGCCGCAGCACAGAGCTAACAGAAGGTGCACTAGGAATAATTAATATATATATATATATAAAAAAATTTTTTTTTTTTTTTTTATTTATTTATTACACCTCAGGTCATAGGATGGTTAAAATAAGGGCCAGTTAAAGGGGGTTTCCAGGATTTTTTAATGAATAACCTATCCTCCATCTTATCCACCAGATAGGTCATCAGTATCAGATTGGCGGGGGTCCGACCAGCTGTTTGAGAAGGCGCTTTCAGTCACATGGCCTAGGAGCAGCTCAGCCCCACTGAAGTGAATGGAGGCGAGCCGTTATACCAAGCACAGCCGCTATACTACGGAGGATAGATCAGTCATAAAAAAAAATAAAAAAAATAACGGAAAACCCCTTCCAAAAAACAGCAGCGGAATGGTCTGCAGGCTGCGTGCAGCATTGAAGGTCAGCTCCATTCATTTCAATATGGGAGAGCTGCAATATTCTAGTCCAACCTAAGGGTGGCGCTGTTTCTGGAACAAAGCAGCCATGTTTAACTGACCACTATTTTAACCCCGTAAGGCACCAATATCAAAAAGAATCTGTCACCTCTCCTGGCACGTCGGTTCTAGTAACTTCATGCATTTCCAAGTGCTTACAATTCTGGGGCATCTGTTCATGTGACACAATGCTGTGCAATTCCTGCTAGAAGTTATGAACAAACTACCAACAGTCCACAGTAAAGTCCTATTGGGTGTTAGCCAGCTGGGTGCGCGCGTTCCTGAACAGTGATACTGGCAGCACTGACTGGATAGTGGTAGATGGTGCAGGGACATACCCTCGACTGGTTACACCCATCTGGACCTTTACGGCAGACTGCTGGCAACTGATTTCTAAAGTTCAAGAAAGAATAATAGAGGAACGGCACATCATAAGAATAGATATTACATGGGGAATGCAAGTAGTTACTAAAGTCTCATTCACACGACCGTATTTCCAGATCCGCCTTCATTCCACAATTCTGTGGAATGGGGCCGCAAAAGATGTGGACAGCACACTGTGTGCGGTTCGCTGCTGAAGTTCCGTTCTGCAGCCCTGCAAAAAAAGATAACGCATGTCCTATTCTTGTCTGCAATCATAGACAATAGGCATTTCTATCGCAGGGCTGTTTATGTTCCGCTAAATTCCGAACGCACACGGCCGATATTTCTGTTTAGCAGATCCGCTATTTGCAGGCTGCAAAACAGTGGTGTGAATGACACGTCAGGGGAGGGGACTGCTCCTTTTTAAAAGATGGAAGCCCATCCAATTTGGTTTGGTGGCTATAGTTACTGCCCGTTTGCTTAGGCTGCCATCACATCTGCAGCCGGCTGTTCTGGCAGCTTTTGTTCGCCCTATTCCTGGCATATTTGCCGGGTAGCGGCCGGATCTCTGCCTGACACCATTATAGTCAAAAGGGGTCCGGCGGGCAGGCTGTCCCGGTAGAGAAGAGGACGGGTTGCACTGAGATAGACAAGCACTTTATATGAACTATAAAAAGGGAATTTTATATTAGACAGAGGGGTAGTCCCCGACCGGGACAACCCACCACAATTAGCCAGAACCCTGCCAGTAATCTTAGCAAGTCAATTAGAGGATTCCCAATGTGGACACCTGCTGTAATGTGAATCTTTGTAGGTTGTTTTTCCCATAATAAAAATAAATAAAAACACAAAAATAAATTCTCTCTGTATAATAACCCCGTCTGCACAGGAGACATGTGATCCAAGGAGGAAGCGGGAACAATGTGGCAGAAGCCTCCAGCCTGGCGGAGAGGGGGGGGGGGGGGCACCCGAATCAGGAACTGGGTAACGGCATTTATGAGTCACATCCTGAGCAACGACGAGTGGGAGATTACCGTACGTTTATCTGCAATTTGGTCCCAGAGAAAACGGCACAGGGGAGGGTAGAGGTGGGCACCCGGGACGATAAATTGGAAGAACAAGTGCGGATCGACCATAGAATCGGGCTGTTACTGAACAGGTTCCACTCATCCAGATCGCACGGCCGTCCTTCATTTCCATTCTCATCATTAACTTAAAAATAAATTTAAAGGGGGAAGATAGTCTGTTCCTCTGGAGGGGTCAAGCTAATCCATTTATTACACGGACGGCACATCAACCCTTCGTGTCAACAGGGGAAAGCCAGTAAGACTTGACAACCCCTGTAACATCATATCTAAGGGGGGGGGGGGAATCCACAGCACAATAAACTTGCTTATCCCACACACAGTAAACACGTGTAATATGTGAAAATTGCCCTAAAATCCATGTGGAAGCTATCTGCTAGATAGGAATTGGTTAAAAACACTCTTATATTGCGTAGAGATGAGAGAATCAATTTGTCTAATCAGCAGGGCTTCAACTGGGGGGGGGTTGTCCCTGCAGTGAAGAAGCTCCCATTCACAGGATCAGACATATTGCCCCGACAGTTTCCTGCCTGCGCCGCTGCTCCGATTGGCAGAGCAAGAGCAGAGGCTCGGCTTCAGAGCAGAATATGCCATCAGTACGGCTACATGGCGATTCTGGGCGCGATACATGTTACGTGTCCTAGTATCAGTGTAGCAGGGCCGCCCTGTCAATCTTGCAAGAGGTGGGTGCTTCATCACCTGCAGGGACAGCCCCCCACAGGTAAAGAAGCCCTGCTGCTGAGACAAATTGGTTGGTTTCTCTCGAGGCGACTGGACACTAATAAGTAGGGAGTATTTTAAAACCAAATTAGGATCATTTTCCAAACGAGCTGTGAAAAATGAAAGGTGGAATCTGATTGGTTGCTATGGGCACCTAAGCCAGTCCTACTGTACACCAGTTTTATAAGTGACCACAAATGTGCTTAAAGTCGTCCACGTTAAATATAAAAAGTTACAGCCAAGAACTAAGCAGTTCTGACTTTTCTCAAAGTGCACCTACCGATTCAGAAAACTTGTAATATGTCGGAAGTTACGATCCCTTAGGGTCTGGGTACCCACCACCCATGGCTCAAAGGCACGGGAACCTGTATGTACTGCTCAGTCCTAGGCCTCACGCACACAACCGTATCCTTACTATAATCCGCAAACCATGGATCCACAAAATACGGACACGTACTGCGTGCATCGCGTTTTTTTCTCAGGCCCATGGCTAGGAATGAATATCCTTATCCGCAATACAGACAAGAATAGGACATGTTCCATCCATTCGTGGAATGGACGTCCATGTGCTGTCCGTAATTTTGCAAATCCATGAAACCGAATGGGTGCAACCTGCAAGAGACATGGATCAGGCACTGATGCAAAATATGGTTGTGTGACTGCGTCCCAAAGGGGATATTTATTAAAGGGGTTATCCCATGATTAATGCAACAATAAAAAATAAAATCTGACATCATCTGGTACATGACAGTCTCTTTCTAACAAAGCTAGAACCAGCCCTGTGCCTGACATGGATCCAAAGATTTTTCCATTCATTGCTCCAAGTGCTTTGTTAGATTCATTTCAGGGGCATGCCCTTGCTGCTGCAGCTCTCTCTCCGAAACTATCCCAGCTTTTAAAAGGGAACCTGTGTATAGAGCCGAGGACGTGGGTTGCTAGATGGCCGCTAGCACATCCACAATACCCAGTCCCCATAGCTCTGTGTGATTTTATTGTGTAAAAAAAAACCAATTTGATACATATGCAAATTAACCTGAGATGAGTCAGGGGCAGGACTCATCTCAGGTTAATTTGCATATGAATCAAATCTTTTTTTTTTTACACAATAAAAGCACACAGAGCTATGGGGACTGGGTATTTCAGTTGTGCTAGCGGCCATCTAGCCCCCCATGTCCTCAGCTCTATACACAAAATACCGGTGACAGGTTCCCTTTAACCATAAGTAACCATGCCTTGGGCACCTTACATATAAATAAAACTTTAATTTATATTTTTTTTTAAGCGAAATAAAACCACACAGCCCTATGGGACAGGTATATTGCGGACATGCTAGCGGAGATCTATCCGTGCATGTCCGCATCTCTATAGGCTAAAACTAGGTGACAGATTCCCTTTTACAGATATGGCTGATGGCAGTTGAACGATGTCACTGAGCATGTGTGACCACCTTGTGTGCCTTGTATTAAAGAGGACCTTTCATTGGTCTCAGTACTATAAACTGGTATGCCTACCCGATAGGTGAACGCCCGCACATGCAAATGAATATATTTTTTTTTTCTTCAAAAAAATGCCACTCTGTAGGGACGCTGTGCCTCTCGCTATGTTAATTTCCACCATCGGTACAGGGAGGAGGAGACGCCAGCGTTTCTAAGGGGGCATCTTCTTCTCCCTGCCTGCGATTCCGTCCAATCACACCGGAGAGCGTCACAGCCGGGGAGAAGGCGAGCCGTTTTTACTCCCTGATTGTGAGGCGCTCCTATGTGATTGGCGTCACAGGCAGGGAGAAGATGATGCCCCCCTTAGAAACGCGGGCGTCTCCTCCGCTCTGTACCGGCCCCAAAAATAGCAAGGGGGCACAGCATCCCCACGGGAAAAAATAAAATAAATAATAACATAAAACCCATTTACATGTGGGGGCATTCACCTATCTGGTAGGCATACGAGTTTATAATACTCAACCCAATGAAAAGTCCTCTTTAAAGGGGTTGTCTTATCTGAAACAATGGGGGGGGGGGGGCATATCGCTAGGATGATACTGCTGGGTCCCGCACCTATATCGAGAACTGAGTGGTGGCTGGAGGACTCCTGTCCGGCCACCACCAAGCGCTCACCCCATAGAAGTGAATAGGAGCGCACAGCGCATGACCGGCCACCGCTCCCATTCACGTCTATGGTCCCTATTTTCGGCGATCCCATAGAAATTAATGGAGGGCGGCTGTGCACGCGCAGTGCGCCCCTCCACCACTTTCAGGGCTCCTTTTAGGAGATAGGGGGAAAACCCGCACCTACCAGAAAATGGGGGCATATCCTAGCGTTCTACCCCCATTGACTGAGATGAGACAACATCTCTACATGATGAATGCCATTTGCTGACACAAGACAACCCCTTTAAAAAGAAGTTATAGCTCTTACGTGACCGCCATTGGTTTCCCCTCACAGATTATCACTGGCAAAACAAAAAAAATAAAAAATACTGGAGATCTAGCCCGAACTTCACGGCTGGATTTCTTTGGAGGCGCCGATGTGGCGAGTACTCGGCTCGTATAACCAAAAACCAGTCCATGGCGACAAAACCATCAGCTCCAACCCAGACCCAGTCAGATCCACAGAGGAGGAGCTGAAGTAAACCTATTCAAAGACCAGTCACTAAAATCCTGGAGACTGAAGCCCCTGCCATGTGCTGCCCACAACAATGGCTGCTGGAGTAGAACACAGTACACACAGCGCCCACTCATTCATTCATAAAAACGCACCAACACAAGCCGGCGGCTGCTCACACAGGACACACGCACCGCACACGCGTTACTCGGAGGGGTACCTGGCTCATTCACGCTGCGTTATCCAGAGAGAGAGAAGCGGGGAGGGAGGATTCTGCGGGTCTGCCGGCTCCCACCAGTTGAGACGAGCTCTCCGCTCACTTGTGATCCATCTCTTCCTGCTCCTCTCTATTAAAGCAGCAGTGGTGAGTCAGAGCGGCGCTCTGCACACCGGGTACCCGCTCTATGGTAAAAGCTGGGGAATGGGAGTTGTGAGATGCAGCGCAGGTTGGTCTAGTGCGCAGGTGCGGTCTACTGTGTCGAGCGTGTGCGCATGCGCAGTCACCTCATTTGCCCTCTACCTTAGTATGGGAGTTTGGGGGTTGTAGTAGTATAGAGACAAGAAACGTGATCATATAACAGAGGGGTCGCGATGGAAACAAGGAGCAGTGAAGTAAAATAAAAAGGATTTCTAAAGAAATAAAGTTTCAGCACCTTTAATGACGTCATGTCGTGACAGGAGCCCTGTAGTGATTGTACAAACATACCTCACAATATGCATCTCTGAAAGGGACTGTAACTCATTTTCATCCAAATGCCCCTCGTTATTACTTCTGACCCTCTAATTGAAACTTATCAGAAGTCAGCCCCATCCAAGTCCCCTATTGGAGCATTTTCCCATCTACTGAGGCCGCAAAGAACGGTTATTTTATATGGGGGCTCTGTATAGGGGCATTTTATACTGGGACAAGTTATGGTGGGTACTATGGGGAAGGGGGGAGAGGGGTACTATGGGGTCATCTACGGGGGCACTGAGAAGGGGTATTTTTTACTTACAAATTATGGGGGACACTGAGGGCATCTACTGGGGCACTATATATGGGGCATTTTATACTGGTACAATATGGGGGGCACTAGGAGGGGGAGAGGAGCACTATGGGGGCATTTACTGGGGGCACTATATAGGGGTATTTTATACTGGCATATTATGGGGGCACTATGGAGACATTGGCTCAACTGGGGGCATTACAAGGGGGTATTTTTTGCACTGTCACATTATAAGGAGAATTATTACTATTGGGGGGGCATTATGGTGGGCTTTATTACTCCCCCATGGTATGACCCCCTAGTAGCAGCACTGGCCTCTCCCTGCTCTGCTATCCCTCTGCCCCTTCTCCAAATCCTTATTATGAAATCTTTCTCATTAGGATAAAACACATCAGCTCTGCCGAGCCCCCGGCCAAAGTGTGGAGGTGTCCGAGACCCCCAAGGGCCAAGCCAAGTAACTGTAAGTGTTCATGTGAAATATGTTTATGTTATACACATATAGCCTACACTGTGCCCCACAATGTACAGTATACCGCTACACTGTGCCCCACAATATACAGTATACCTCTACACTGTGCCCCACAATGTACAGTATACCGCTACACTGTGCCCCACAATGTATAGTATACCTCTACACTGTGCCACACAATATACAGTATACCTCTACACTGTGCCACACAATATACAGTATACCTCTACACTGTGCCACACAATATACAGTATACCTCTACACTGTGCCCCACAATATACAGTATACCGCTACACTGTGCCACACCATATACAGTATACCTCTACACTGTGCCACACAATATACAGTATACCGTTACACTGTACCACACAATATACAGTATACCTCTACACTGTGCCCCACAATATACAGTATACCTCTACACTGTGCCCCACAATGTACAGTATACCGCTACACTGTGCCCCACAATATACATTATACCTCTACACTGTGCCACACAATATACAGTATACCTCTACACTGTGCCACACAATATACAGTATACCTCTACACTGTGCCACACAATATACAGTATACCGCTACACTGTGCCACACAATATACAGTATACCTCTACACTGTGCCACACAATATACAGTATACCTCTACACTGTGCCCCACCATATACAGTATACCTCTACACTGTGCCACACAATATACAGTATACCTCTACACTGTGCCACACCATATACAGTATACCTCTACGCTGTGCCACACAATATACAGTATACCTCTACACTGTGCTACACAATATACAGTATACCTCTACACTGTGCCCCACAATATACAGTATACCTCTACACTGTGCCACACAATATACAGTATACCTCTACACTGTGCCACACAATATACAGTATACCTCTACACTGTGCCACACAATATACAGTATACCTCTACACTGTGCCACACAATATACAGTATACCGCTACACTGTGCCACACCATATACAGTATACCTCTACACTGTGCCACACAATATACAGTATACCTCTACACTGTGCCACACAATATACAGTATACCGCTACACTGTGCCACACAATATACAGTATACCTCTACACTGTGCCACACAATATACATTATACCTCTACACTGTGCCACACAATATACAGTATACCGCTACACTGTGCCACACAATATACATTATACCGCTACACTGTGTCACACAATATACAGTTTCTTCTGTAAAAGTCATCAAGTGTCATGGGGGGGGGGCTTTTTCGCCCCAGGGCCCCATTTCACCTAGAAGTTTGACAAAATGCACTTGTGAAAGTAAGTGTCCCTGAATGGCAGTTAGGAAATGTGGTCACCTTATTTGGACATCACAGGGGGAACACAATGGCCCCATACACATCGTGATGGCTAACCTCCGGCATTCTAGCTGTGGTAAAATTACGACTCCCAGCATGCTCCATTCATTTCTATGAAGTTTTGAGAACAGCCAAGCAAGTGTACATCTTGGCAGTCGTAGTTTTACAACAGCTGGAGTGCCGGAGGTTAGCCATCGCAGCTTAGAGCAGGGGTAGGTGACCACCGGCACTACAGCTGTTGTGAAACTACAACTCCCAGCATGCATTATTGGTCTGCTATTCTCCGAACTCGCATAGAAATGAATGGAGCATGCTGGGTATTGTAGTTTCACAACAGCTGGAGTAATGGAGGGTGCTGACCCCTGGCTTAGAGTATCGTCGGCCACAGCTGCTGTCTTCAGCAGGACCGGCGGACAATCTAATGCGAGATTCACATTGCCGTTTTAAATTCCTGTATTCTGTTTCAGCATAGTCACCTGGCAGACGCTGGACACCGCCGAGGGACCATTCACTATAATGTAGTGCTCCAGATCCGTCAACTTACAATGCCAATGTGAAGCTAGCCTAATGTGTATGGAGACCGCCTCGCTCTCCTCTGACAGATGATATAAATGGAAAAAAGAATGGGCCGTGTTGAATTTCAGTGCCTAATCCTTTTGTTCTCATTTTGCACCTTCAATACCGCGCAGCCATTAACAATACAGACTGAATTCAATAGAGTCCGCCGGGGCCCTTCCAGCCGCACTATACTATAACGCAGAACCGCCGTGTCCCAGTTATACACCCTTGTATTGGGATTACATGAACTGTTCTAAAATTTGTCACAACCAATCCGCTGCGTCTGAACGCCCGAGCCAGATTCACATTACGCTGGGTTCACACCTGAGCGTTTTACAGCGCGTTCCTACGCGCTGTAAAACGCACAACAGGCAAGAACCAATGATTCCCTATGGGAATGGTTCTCACCTGGGCGTTTTACAGCACGTACGATCGCGCTGTAAAACGCCCGACGCTCAAACAAGTGCTTGAGCTTTTTTTTGGGCGTTTGTCGCGCGTTCCCGCACATAGATATTCGGGAACGCGCGACAATGTGTGCACCCCTATCTCTGTATGCGCGATTGTAAACGCCCGTACAATCGCGCATACAGAGCGCTCGTTTCAGAACGCTCAGGTCTGAACCCAGCGTAAGGGTTGTTTTAGGTCCCTGGAAGCGCAGGAGAGTAGAGCTTGGAGCTGGAATGTCATGGACAGGAGAGTCTATATTATTATTTTTTTACCCCTTGCACCCTGCCTGACCATATGAAAAGGAAATGTTCCCAGTCTCAAGTTTTTTCCGAGACTTTTATTTTGGATAGGTCATCAGTTTATGATCGGTGGGTGTCCGACACCTGGGACCTCCGCCGATCAGCTGTTTGAGAAGACAGCGGCGCCGCAGACTTCTCGCAGCGTTCATCAGTCTTATGGCCTAGGCGCAGCTCAGCCCCATTAAAGTGAAAAGGGGCTGAGCATGATACCAAGCATAGCCGCTATAAAATGTACGGTGCTTGGAGAGCTGAGAGAAAGCACTTGTACCTTCTCAAACAGCTGGCTGTCGGACCCCCACTGATTAGATGCTGTTGACCTATCCAGATGATAGGTCATCAGGTGCCCATAGCAACTCTAAGTTGTAAATCAATAGGTCATCAGTATAAAAGTATTGAAAAACCCCTTTAAGTAAAAAAGTATTAAAAATCATACAAAGGTACTTTAAAAAAAAATAAGAAAGAAAATGGTGTTGCAGTAGCATGATCTGTTTTTCTGTTTCTCTATCTTTTTGTCTCTTTTCTATCCCACGTATACATGGATAAACCTTGAGGAACAACTGTAGAAACACTAGGGATAGAGTATGTAGAACACAAAAACTACAGTATTATCATCTGAATGGAAGGCCTTGTTCATCATCGTGTAAAATCTTTCCTTTCCATTTCTTTTTGCATAAAGAACTGCACCACAAAAGCGTGCAGACATGTGTACTTGTAAATCTGTCAGAAGAGGCCAAACAAGATTGTGATGAATCCTTTTTTATTGCGCTGATCGTAAAAAAAAACCTCATAAACATAACTAGTAATAGTCTGTTTTAGTAATGAGAGGTGCAATACGTAATAGATGCCACAAGTAAACATCATAGTTCAGATCCTTTCTCCGGCAGTCAGTCAATTACAATGTTTGTAAACCTCAAGCGTAGCTGGCCAGCTAAAACCTGTCCCCGGTCTGTGTTTATACAGCTAGACCTGCCAATAACCTTAATACAGTTCCTATGTTTGTGTGTTAAAGACAAAAGCAGAGTTATTTACAGTGACTTCATGTTTGGATGTCATATAACTGTTATATATTGTGTTCACAGGAGCAGAAAAGATAATATGTCTTAAAGATTCATTATATGGATGTGAGGTAAGCTCAATGACACAGCAGAAACAACAGAAAGCATAGAATTGTTGTTGCTGGGCAGGAGTCTAGACCAATCACACGAGAATCATTTATACGAGAGGGGTTACCCCCCAACTTGTGAGCCCTACGTGGAAAATTATATTCCATATATACATTATATGTGCTATGGCAGGCTTTCTGGCACAGGGCATAAGTAAAGATACATTTAATCTGGAAGCTAATCAGGTTTTTTCGCAGCAGGCGATTCCCCTAAACAGTACGGACATACTGACGGGCTTCAAAAACCTCAGCAGAACATACAAACAGTATTACCGATCCTGGTGGGAAATAGCCAGTCTTGAAACATATTTATCCCAAAAAATTGTATATAGGGGTCTGAGAAACACCTTGAGACCAAACATCCATACCGAAGATTTGGAATATGTCAAGGGCTGGGATGAGATACAGACTGAGAGTTCTTTGAGACTCATGAGATATATGGTTGAATATGAGAAGCGCAGCTTTGAACGGACAGTGGAACAACTTAATCAGGAAGTGAGAGAGATAATTACCTTTGAACAACATCCAGACTTTAAAAATCAGGAATCCAGATTACAGAAGAGCCTTGAAATCCTAAAAGAGGAAATAAAAGAAAGAAAACATAGAAAATATATCCGTGATAAGTTGGATTTCGATAATAATCGCATATATAACTGGAAAACCAAACAGAATTACCCGCTAAGAAATACGAGATACACGGATTTTTCTGAATCTGATGCATCTGGTACCGAAAGTGTAAATAATCTGGACCCAAGAAGCAGGGGCGGTACAAAAAGAAAGGTGAGATATAATAGGTTCAGAGATCAGAAAAAAACTGGTAATCCCAAAGAAAAAACATCAGAATGTCTGCAACTACAATCAAATGGAGCATCATCCTTTTTGGGTGGCTTTGCCTTCTCAAATACAAACATGGGAAGCCAGAACAAGATGACCATGGGAACTTCAGTAAGGCCCAAAACATCTTTGGACACCTCGATCCCGCAGGATATAGCATCCATAACATCTGGACAAATGACTACAAGTGGTATAAATCCCGGAATACAGCAAAATCAGAGCCAAATTGCGACAACACAACCCAATATTTTTGCTGTTCCACCTATAGCCCCTCTTTTTTTAGGACACAACAGTGCCCAACCGAGGGACAGGGAGAAGTGGGGATACAGCAACAAATAATTTGGAAGGAAAATGATAACTCCACTCAAATCGTGAATCTCTCAACACAGTCTTTGACAGTAGCACAAGTCACTTTATTGAAAAAAGGTCTAACATTCACACCAGTACCTGAATTTAATAAATTCAATTGGATTAAAGATATAAACCTTTTCGCACGAAAAATGGCACTGCACAAGCAGTTTTCTAGTACAAATAATGAGACTGGAAAACTCATTCAAAAAGAACAACAAGCCTTAGAAATATTGGAGAGTCTACACCTGGAAAGTGAGGGTTATAATGTTGATATTACTCTTCCATTAACAGACCTGAAACCACGATCAAAATGGACACCTCCCTTCTCACAATTCCAAAAAATTTAGACTTTTGTACATCTAGTATCACAGGATATAAATAGGTTAAAAATAAATAAAGATGCAAACCCTGATAACTTATCAGAGGAGGAAATCAATGCATTGAATGAACTGAGAACTAATAAAGACCTAGTTATTAAACCTAGTGACAAGGGAGGAAATATAGTAATTCAGAATAGAAAGGAATATGAAGAAATGGTAGATAGGTTGTTAGGGGATAAGGACATTTATCAAGTCCTACATGAAAACCCAACTAGGAAATACTTGGAAGATCTTAAAGAAATTTTAAAATCAGCTAAAGATAATGGTCTCATATCAAAAGATGAATTTGATTTCCTATATAACAAGAATCCCACAATCCCGACCTTTTATGCACTACCCAAGGTGCACAAAGGAAAAAATCCAATACCAGGGCGCCCTATAGTGTCCGGTAATGACTCTCTCAGTCAACCTGCTAGCGAGTATGTGGACGAAATATTGAGACCATTTGTATCATCTTTACCGTCATATATAAAAGATACGACTGATGTGTTAGCCAAAATTAGGGGCATCTCTCTATCTTCGTCCACATACTTGGCGAGTTTGGATGTAGAAGCTCTCTACAGTAATATTGATCACATCTTGGGCCTAGAGGCTATAAAACATTTCTTAGACACAAAAAGTATTAATTTTCATGAACACAATGAATTTATATTAGGCTTACTTAAATTCATTTTAAGTCACAATTATTTTCTCTGTAGTGGTACCTTTTATCAGCAGATGAAGGGTACCGCTATGGGGACGCCATGCGCACCGACTTTCGCCAATTTGTTTTTGGGGTGGTGGGAGGACACTATAGTATTCACAGACAAAATGGAAAAATTCACTGATCACATTTTATTTTGGGGGAGATTCATCGATGACGTTCTGTTATTCTGGGAGGGAGAAGAAGAACTATTTCACACATTTGTTGGGATTTTGAACCATAATAAAATAGGTATGCATTTTACCTTTGAAATACATCCGAGTCAAATATGTTTCCTGGACTTAAAAATCCAAAAAGACCCGGAAGGCCAAATCCTCACTGATATCTTTAGAAAACCTACTTCGACTAATAGCCTCCTTCATTGGACGAGTTGACATCCACCAGCCTTAAAGAGAGGAATACCAGTAGGGCAATATTTAAGAGCTAAAAGAAATTGCACAACTGAGGAATCCTTTAATAAGGAGGCCAATGAACTCTATAACCGATTTAGAAATAGGGGCTTATCCTGGGAAATGCCTGAAAAGAGCTTTTAATCGTGTAAAGAATATCAAGAGGGAAGATCTTCTAGTCCAGGATCATAAGAAGAAAAATGAGGAAAAGAAGATAAGATGTATTGGCACATATGACTGTAATAATCAACAAATAATGAAAATCTTGAAAAAACACTGGAGGATACTTACCAGCGATGATGAATTAAGACCAGTTTTATCATCATATCCCAGTGTTACATACAGAAGGGGACCAAATCTAAAGGACAAATTGGTTCATAGCTTTCTACCTGCAAACGAAATAACAAACAAAACCTGGTTAAAATCCAGCATTGTCGGCTCCTTCCCATGTGGGAATTGTACATTTTGTAAGTATTTACCTAGAGTAAAAAAATTCAGAAACCCCTCAGATGGACGTGAATATACAATTAGAGAACATTTTAATTGCCGCAGTAGCGGAATCATCTATATTGCATCATGTAATTGCCCTAAACTGTATGTTGGTAAAACCACACAGGAATTAAGGCGAAGAATATCCGGACACATTAGTGCAATAAATACAGGAAAGGATACGTCCCTATATAGGCATATTACATACGCCCATGGGGGAAACACTGAAGTGCTCAAATTTTGGGGACTGACAAAAAAGACCCTGGGACCCAGGAGCGGAAACCTGGATATTAAACTTCTACAAGAAGAAGCCAGGTGGATTCAAAGATTACAGACCCTGAGCCCAGGAGGCCTGAATGAAGGCTTTTCATATACAGCCTTCATCTGATGCGTCTAGCACATGAAATAATAAAAATAATATTTATTAAACAATAAATAATAACTAAATAAAAGAAGAAACAAAGAATAATGACCCCCCCCTCCCCCCTTTGATAGTTCCAGAATATGAACCCAGCCCCAGTAGCCACCAATGGATCTCATGGCCCATTTAATTTTATTTCTTATTATTGCTCGAATGATATATTTACCTAACCCACCTATATAAGTATAAACAAATAATTAATACCAATAATAATTCAAAAAATAAACAAAATTAATGAAATTAGTATAAGATAATGAATGACATTATACCCATAAAAGATAGACCGAATATAGTGAAATAATAAACAAAAGATGGTTAATGGTATTTTGTTTCACCTCAAAATAATCAGATAGATCATGTGGGTTAGAATCATTTGATTTGGAATCACTAACTAGAACAATCAACTAACGTCTGTACCTTCACTAGTATATACAGTGGAAATTATAGATCTTGTTTGCATAGAAGAAGCCTACCATCGTTATAGCTGAGTGAGGTAATTGCTAAATCCTCATTCATACTATGCTAGCTGAACCATGTAAACATTGCCTGACGTCAGTGAAGCGAGACCGGACGTCATTAACATGAGACTGTGAAGGACAAGCGTTTGCAATAGACGTCATTAACATGAGACTGTGAAGGACAAGCGCTGGGAATAGACGTCACTAAACTGACATCGGGCCAGAAGTCACGTGCATGGATCCCATTGGCTGATTTACCTAGAGGGGCGGGTTGATGGAGTGTATAAAGGGAGGTCATAATGAGCGCGCGCGTACATATACCCCGCATCCCCTGACGAAGCCGCAACAGCGGCGAAACATGTCGGGAGGGGTGTAGAGAATGCGATCCTGTTTTTAGGCAGTTTGTATTGAATGAGAGGACATTCAGTGTAGAGATACCGAGATGTTAGTGAAACATAGCGAGGTCTAGTGAGGTAGTGACACGTGTGATCAGCAACCTCTAGTGGTAGACATCCTGCTTAGCAGGGAGAGGAACGCCAAGCACTGAATGAGTGCAGGAATACGGCTACATTGACCCTTATGACAGAAATAGGGGCAACATTGTAGCTTATCCGTTCAGTAGAAGCATTGTTACCAACTAGGCAAACAGGGGATACACTGGAACATGTTATCTACAGTTCAACAACAATTGTGTCAGGGAGGCCTGAAATAAAGGCTCTCTGCAGGGCACCCGAATAATAAATAAATATTAAAAAATAAAATCAAGCCCACAGCACAAGTGATAAAATAAATTCCAAGTGCATCTCAAGGTTTGTTTGCTGCACACAAACAGCCTCAACGCTATAATTAAATAGACATCATTCTATCTAGCTACATAATACAGACATAGTTATAAAAGGTTGCAAAAAATTAGGCAACCTGGTCTATCTAATTGTACCTCATACCTCTTTACAACTGAGAGTTTTAAATTTCCTTGTTCTTTTTTCAATTTATGTTGTGAGTCCTTACCATTGATAATAAAAGTTATATTTTAACTGCTAATAGGGATCCCTAAAGGGATTTTTTTGGTCTCAGTGACCAAGTAAGTACTTAGACCAATCACAGCCTCACACACAGCAGGAGTTTTGACCAATCATAGCCAGCCTCACACACAGCCTGTGTGGGAAATTCCCTAGCAGGAGCTGCTAGAATTTATTATTCACCAGAGATAGAAGCTGAACAGATATTCACTCCACTAAGAGCTGTGTTTTATGGAAGCAGAGAGGCCAAAATAGGTATTTAAAACAGTTATATAATGTTCCTACTGTTAATATAGTGATTAGAACTGTATACTGAACCAGTTATATGTGTGTTTACTTACAGTTCCACCAATTGCAAACTGATCGATTGCTGACGGAATGACTGACGAGGAGTAGGAGGAGGAGGAGCACCAGAGCCAGTAGAAGATGGGAAGGACAGACAGCTCCTTTCGGCTGAGGTGGTGGAGCCTTGACTGCCTGAAATCGGGTGCGTGCCACTGGGTGATGCAGCGGTTGCTGCGGCAGGCTGGACCACCACATCGGAGCCACGATTCTACCAGGCCACTTTATGGTGATGCTGCATATGTTGACTCAGGGCCATGGTGCCAACATTGGCACCCTAGCCACGCTTCACCTTCTGCCCACAGATTCTACAAATGGCCATGTTCACCTCCTCCGGTGGCGTAACAAAAAACTGCCACACTGCCGAGTAGGTGATTTTACCCCCAACACTCCACACTGACTGACTGCTACCGCAGCTGCTTCTGTAAACCCCTGCACCTCTACTTTCAGGGCAGGTCGGTTCTTGTGAAGCGGGTGGTCTACCACGATCACGTTTGGCTTTCGACCTCCCACTGCTGCCACCCTGCTGACTCCCGGTCATTCTAGCGACTTGCTGGCTCCACCGCTGCCTCATTGGCAAGCTGCCACCCTCTTCTCCCGATGATGATGAAGCCCCTAATTCACCCGGTCCCAAGTGTGAACAGTTACATCATCATCATTGAGTACTGTCTGTACGTCACTGATGTCCTCCTCAACAGTCTCTGGGTCAAGAGACTGACCGCTCGCCACACCAGCTCCTACGCCAGTCTCCTCCTCACTACTTTTCCACCTATCGGAGGAAGCGGCGGATGTCTCTTCCACATCTTGACTGGGCAGTAGCTGCATAGTGGAGATTAGCCACAGCATAAAGTACTTCTCTGGCTGAGGGAACAGAAAAGGACAGACAACGGCAGGTTGAGGGCACAGGGCCTGCTCCCGGGCCATGCCAACTAAGGGTTTTTCAGCAGGTTGGCACACCAAACACGAGCAGTGCCACCTATTCACTGCCAGGCACCATTCAGCCACTGTCTGAAATCCTGTGCCACCAGGGCAACATAAAACAGTATGCTGCCTTGTGCCCTCTGCCAGTCTGGCACTGTCCTGCACCCTGTACCATTCATAGCCCTTTAGACAGTCTGTGCCACCTATTAGGCTCCATGTGCCACTGCTGGGCACCCTGTGCCAGTCAGAATCTATGGCCCCTAGTCAAGCAGGAGGTGTGCCCTGACCCCTGTACACAAGTGTGTGCCACCCTGCTGCCAGTCACTGTCCTGCAGCCTCTGACACCCTAGTGCAGGTTGTCAGAGTGCGGTTGCCAGGGGTGCTCACCAGGTTCTGCTCCTCGCTGTGCTCCAGGTCCACATTGCCTTGGCTCTTGCCAAGATCATGTGTCTTCAGCGTGTGATCCCGCAAGACCCACCTCTGGAGGTCACTGGTCTCGTGGGATTGCGCGCCCGAAGTCAGGGCCGGTGCAAGGATTTTCGTCAACACAAGCGAATCTACATTTTGGCGCCCCCCCCCCCCATCATTTCACATTTCTGCCCCTCATGATTCATGTCCATTTCTTGCCCCCCCACCATCATTTCACATTTCTGCCCCTCATGATTCATGTCCATTTCTTGCCCCCCCATGTGCTAATATCATAGTGCCATCCTCTCCCCCTGCCCCCTAATGTGCCAGTATCAAGTGCCTCTCTCCTCCTCCCTCCATGTGCCAGTATCATGGCGCCAATAGCTCCCCCTCCCCCGTGGCAGTAAAGTATTAGTCCGGTATTTAAAAAAATAAAAAAATAAAAAACTTTTGTACTTACACCTCCATATCAGCGATGCAGGCCTCCTCCGGCCTGTGTTCCCACCAGCATCTTGTGTTGAAGATTTGGTGCTCGTGTTCTTATTTAGCCTGTCTTTCAGAAAAGTTTCTTCTGGGATTCGAACTCACGACCTTTCACATCAGATAAAAAGGCATTTAGCCACACAGATATGAGAGATGTATAGCCAATTACTTAAAAAAAATATATAAATATATGTATATATATATATATATATATATATATATAAGACTTCTACTGTAGGTAACTTTGATACCTAGTGTACATCCATACACATGACAGTTGCCCCAACACACCCAGCTCTGCTACATCCATACACAGTGTTATGGGGCAGCTGTCATGTTTATGGATGTACACTAGGTATCAAAGTTATCTACAGTAGAAGTCTTATATTTTTATTTTTTAAGTAATAAACTTTTCTGAAAGAGAGGCTAAATAAGAACAAGAGCACCAAATCTTCAACACAAGAGGCAGGTGGGAACACAGGCCGGAACAGGCCTGCATAGCATTGCTGACATGGAGGTGTAAGTATAACATATTTTTTTTTTATACCGTACTGTTACTTTACTGCCACGGGGGAGGGGGGCTATTGGCCCCATGATACTGGCACATGGAGGGGGGAGGAGAGAGGCACTTGATACTGGCACATTAGGGGGCAGGGGGAGAGGATGGCACTATGATATTAGCACATGGGAGGGGGGCAAGAAAATTTTCTCCTGGGATTCAAACTCACGACCTTTCACATCAGAGGCAAGGCGCTTAACCACGACTAAGAACATGTTTGTTCAAAACGCATAGACGTTCATTTGGAACGCTGGGGTGATACTGTCACTGTATGGATTTGTACTATACTGAATAAAGGAACCCTCGATATTTTCTAAATTCGATGCTAGATCCATCGCTTCATTTCTAAGGCACTTACCCACACCGCTAAGAGAGCTGTATAGCCAGTTACTTAAAAAATATATATAAGACTTCTACTGTATATAACTTTGATACCTAGTGTACATACACATGACAGCTGCCCCAGTACACTGTGTATGGATGTAGCAGAGCTGGGTGTGTTGGGGCAGCTGTCATGTGTATGGATGTACACTAGGTATCAAAGTTACCTACAGTAGAAGTCTTATATACACTGCTGAAAAAAATAAAGGGAACACAAAAATAACACATCCTAGATCTGAATTAATTAAATATTCTTCTGAAATACTTTGGTCTTTACATAGTTGAATGTGCTGACAACAAAATCACACAAAAATAAAAAAATGGAAATAGAATTTTTCAACCCATGGAGGTCTGGATTTGGAGTCACACTCAAAATTAAAGTGGAAAAACACACTACAGGCTGATCCAACTTTGATGTAATGTCCTTAAGACAAGTCAAAATGAGGCTCAGTAGTGTGTGTGGCCTCCACGTGCCTGTATGACCTCCCTACAAAGCCTGTGCATGCTCCTGATGAGGTGGCAGAAGGTCTCCTGAGGGATCCCCTCCCAGACCTGGACTAAAGCATCTGCCAACTCCTGGACAGTCTGTGGTGCAACATAACGTTGGTGGATAGAGCGAGACATGATGTCCCAGATGTGCTCAATTGGATTCAGGTCTTGGGAACAGGCGGGCCAGTCCATAGCATCAATGCCTTCGTCTTGCAGGAACTGCTGACACACTCCAGCCACATGAGGTCTAGCATTGTCTTGCATTAGGAGGAACCCAGGGCCAACCGCACCAGCATATGGTCTCACAAGGGGTCTGAGGATCTCATCTCGGTACCTAATGGCAGTCAGGCTACCTCTGGCGAGCACATGGAGGGCTGTGCGGCCCTCCAAAGAAATGCCACCCCACACCATTACTGACCCAATGCCAAACCGGTCATGCTGGAGGATGTTGCAGGCAGCAGAACGTTCTCCACGGCGTCTACAGACTCTGTCTTTGCCAATCTTGGTGTTCTCTGGCAAATGCCAAACGTCCTGCACGGTGTTGGGCTGTAAGCACAACCCCCACCTGTGGACGTCGGGCACATGCACATTTGTGGCCTGCTGGAGGTCATTTTGCAGGGCTCTGGCAGTGCTCCTCGTGTTCCTCCTTGCACAAAGGCGGAGGTAGCAGTCCTGATGCTGGGTTGTTGCCCTCCTACGGCCTCCTCCACGTCTCCTGATGTACTGGCCTGTCTCCTGGTAGCGCCTCCATGCTCTGGACACTACGCTGACAGACACAGCAAACCTTCTTGCCACAGCTCGCATTGATGTGCCATCCTGGATAAGCTGCACTACCTGAGCCACTTGTGTGGGTTCTAGACTCCGTCTCATGCTACCACTAGAGTGAAAGCACCACCAGCATTCAAAAGTGACCAAAACATCAGCCAGGAAGCATAAGAACTGAGAAGTGGTCTGTGGTCACCACCTGCAGAACCACTTCTTTATTGGGGGTGTCTTGCTAATTGCCTATAATTTCCACCTGTTGTCTATCCCATTTGCACAACAGCATGTGAAATTGACTGTCACTCAGTGTTGCTTCCTAAGTGGACAGTTTGATTTCACAGAAGTGTGATTGACTTGGAGTTACATTGTGTTGTTTAAGTGTTCCCTTTATTTTTTTGAGCAGTGTATATATTTTTTTTAAGTAACAGTGTTTAAGTAATTATACAGCTCTCATAGCTGTGTGGGTAAATGCCTTGCCTCTGATGTGAAAGGTTGTGAGGAGAAACTTTACTGAAAGACAGGCTAAATGAGATTTAAATACACCAGCTGTGTGCTGCTCGCTCTGCCTGAAGTGACTGAACAAACTAATGCAGGCTCGCACTCGCAGTGGCCTACTCTGCTTATGGGTCGCCTTGCACACTCTGACATTGCTGATTGTTATTTTATGGAAAATACATTTGCTAATACAGACCTGCTAAGAGAGGTGACAGGTCCTTCATGAAAGGGTTCTCCGAGATCATGCCCCTTTTGATATTACCCCGCTGCTGACCAATCAACGGCCTCATGGCGTGACATTGGCATGTGACCACATTGGCCAGCAGCGATGACACGTGTGTAGACAACACATCTAATTTCTGGTCCAGCGGGGACTGGAAGCGGAGGAGCCTGGCAGTGGAATCAGAGCACCATTGGCAGGTCACCCTGCCTGGCTTTCCCGATCTCAGAGGAGCCCTTTAAAGGCAACCGTTCAGGCTCCACCTTACAAAGACTCATTTCCTCTCTGTATACATGTGGCAATCACCTAATATTCATCTTTATCTCACTTGCTGTAATGGAAATCAGCTCTTCATACACTGACGTCCTAATAAAATGTGATAAGACTTTTGTTTATACCTAGCAGCCAATCAGAGGCAGAGCTGCGGTGGGGAGGGAGAAAGCAGCAGCCTGAACCAATTATGAACCAGGGGGAGTGTCTCAGACTACCACAGACTCTTTTAGACACTATAAGGCTACTTTTATATTTGCGTTGTTGTTTTCCGGTATTGAGATCCAGCAGAGGTTCTCAATACTGGGGGGAAAAAACATTCCTGTTTAGTGCTCATGTATTCTGAATGGAAAGAGATCCGTTCTGGATGCATCAGGATGTTTTCCGTTCTGTCAGCATTCCGTCTTGTGATCGCTGCAAGCTGCAGTTTATCTAAATAGGATTCAGAACTACTGCTTTATGGTTTTATAAATTTACCAAGTAGTGATATTTACTGAGTTCCCTGTGAATTGCTGTTCCTGCATTATTAGAAGGGGGTGTGCTTGGCTGAGTTACACATATATTTTTTGGTCTTTTTAGCCCACTTTTTTGGACAGAGGGTGGTCCAACAGGCGGAGAACCCCCGGTATACAGTACAGACCAAAAGTTTGGACACACCTTCTCATTTAAAGAGTTTTCTTTATTTTCATGACTATGAAAACTGTAGATTCACACTGAAGACATCAAAACTGTGAATTAACACATGTGGAATTATATACATAACAAAAAAGTGTGAAACAACTGAAAATATGTCATATTCTAAGTTCTTCAAAGTAGCCACCTTTTGCTTTGATTACTGCTTTGCACACTCTTGGCATTCTCTTGATGAGCTTCAAGAGGTAGTCACCTGAAATGGTTTTCACTTCACAGGTGTGCTCTGTCAGGTTTAATAAGTGGTATTTCTTGCCTTATAAATGAGGTTGGGACCATCAGTTGCGTTGTGGAGAAGTCAGGTGGATACACAGTTGATAGTCCTACTGAATAGACTGTTAGAATTTGTATTATGGCAAGAAAAAAGCAGCTAAGTAAAGTAAAACGAGTGGCCATCATTACTTTAACCCCTTAAGGACATAGGACGTACCGGTACGCCCTATTTCCCGAGTCCTTAAGGACCGAGGACGTACCGGTACGTCCTGACTTAAAATCATAATTCCGGCGCCGCGGGGGTTAATCGGAACGGGATTTCGGCTGAAATCATTCAGCCGGCATCCTCTAACAACGCAGGGGGGTGTCATTTGACCCCCCCCCCCGTATCGGCGATCGCAGAAAACCGCAGGTCAATTCAGACCTGCGGTTTTCTGCGTTTCCGGTCCATTCGGGTGTCCTGTGACCCGATGAACCGGAAAAAGACTGCGATCGGTCGCGTAATTATACACCACCAATCGCAGTCCGAGGATTTGGAGAGGCGGTGCTGGCCCTGGTGCTGAACACTGCTGTCCAGGGTGCTGATTGGTGCAGGGGAGAGAGGCGCGAGATTCAAACTTCCTGCGCTCCTCTCTCCCCTCCTCTTCCTGTCCAGCACCCTGACCGTGCAGCATCGTCCAGCACCAGCTCCTGTGTCCCCCTAATCGGCATCCATCACCCTCCTGCACCCATCGCCACCCAGGTAGGTTAGGGTCAGTGAGGGAGAGGCACTGTTAGGCAGGGAAAGAAGGGAAAAGTAAGTTAGGGAAAAAAAAAACTTCCATCTATCCATCTAACCCTAACCCAGACCCCCCCCCCCCTGCCACTTGCCCCCCCCCCACCAGCCCCCCCCCTCCGACTCTGAGAGCCCCAGTGAGGATGAGGATGACCCCACATTCCTTTTATCATCCGCATCCTCCTCATCATCATCGGATGACGATGAGCCACCAAGGCGGCGGAGACGCCGCCAGGCGGAGCCAGGGGCCCCACATGCTAGGGATCCTGTGGCCCACCCTAGTACGAGCCGCCCTGGGTTTCGTACTGGTTTCCCGGCCCACCAAATAAGTCCACCGGAGCCCCCTGCCGATGAACTTAGCTGGTGTCCCCCAGGGGACTTTGAGCCTGAGATTCCGGATTTCGCTGGCAATCCTGGAATCCAGATTCCCACAGTGGGGTTTACTGAAATAGACTATTTTAGTTTTTTTTTCAGTAACCCACTGGTGAATTTGATGGTGGAGCAGACGAATCTGTACGCCCAACAGTTCGTCGCTCAAAACCCAGGCTCAGTTTTGGCTAGACCCGGTGGCTGGACGCCGGTCAGTGCAGCCAAAATGAGGACATTTTGGGGCCTCGTGCTGCATATGGGTCTAGTCCAAAAACCCAGTGTCAGGCAATACTGGAGTGGGGACGTCCTGTACCAGACCCCACTGTACAGTATGGTCATGACACGTCACCGGTTTGAGGCCATCCGGAAATGTCTGCATTATTCCGATAATGCAGCATGTCCACCCCGAGGTGATCCTGCCTATGACCGGCTGTATAAGATACGGCCGGTCATCGATCACTTTGGGGCCACATTTCAGCAGGCCTACGTACCTGGAAGGGAGGTCGCGGTTGATGAGTCTCTCGTTGCGTTCAAGGGGAGACTCAGTTTCCGCCAATATATTCCCACAAAGCGGGCGAAGGTATGGCGTGAAGCTATACAAAATTTGTGAGAGTACCTCAGGGTACACTTACAAATTTTGTGTGTACGAGGGGCGAGATTCCCGTATTCAACCCCCAGAATGTCCCCCCACTCTGGGTGTTAGCGGGAAACTCGTGTGGGACCTTATGTACCCACTGCTGGATAGTGGTTACCACTTGTACGTGGATAACTTTTATACCAGCATTCCCTTGTTCAGGTCCCTTGCCGCCAGATCCACGTTCGCTTGTGGGACCGTGCAGAAAAATCAATGCGGCCTCCCTGCCTACCCCCTCCAGGTACCTATCCCCAGGGGTGAGACCCGTGCACTTACCAGTGGAAACCTGTTGCTGGTCAGGTATAAGGACAAGAGGGATGTCCTTATGCTGTCCACAATCCACGGTAACCGCACCACCCCAGTCCCTGTGCGAGGTACCACGGCAACGGTCCTCAAGCCCGATTGTATCGTCGATTACAATCGGTATATGGGAGGAGTTGATCTCTCTGATCAAGTCCTCACGCCATATAACGCCATGCGCAAAACCCGGGCATGGTACAAAAAAGTTGCGGTCTACTTGGTACAGGTTGCCATGTACAACTCTTTTGCACTATCCCGAAGCGCTGGCAGCACAGGGACATTCCTCCAATTCTATGAGGCAGTCCTCAAGGACCTGATCTTTTCGGACCGGGAAAGAGCAGGCCGGAGTACCTCGGGAACTGGAGGCGCCCGGATCGTCCCTGGCCAACACTTTCCAGGTGTGGTCCCCAATACTGGAAAGAAGGGACGAACCCAAAAAAAGTGCAGAGTGTGTCACAAGAGGGGGATACGGAAGGACACCACTACTCAATGTGACACGTGCCCCGATCATCCGGGCCTCTGCATTATCGATTGCTTCAGGGAGTATCACACTTCCATGGAGTACAACATTTTTATAATCCCCAACAGTTCACTAGAGAACATAAAACACTATGGCTCTCAGACTTTGGAGACACGAAAACAATTTTTCTTTCCCCAAAAAATATTAGTTTTAGTGCAGGCATCCTCAAACTGCGGCCCTCCAGATGTTGTAAAACTATAACTCCCAGCATGCCCAGACAACCTACAGCCATCATCAGGGAATGGTGGGAATTGTAGTTTTACAACATCTGGAGGGCCGCAGTTTTAGGATGCCTGCTTAGTGTCTCCAAAGTCTGAGAGCCATACATATTGGGCATCGTCGCGTGCGTAAAAGTCGTCGCTATAAAAATAACTTTTGACCAAACGCCTCGGATGAACGGTGTTAAAAATATAAAATAAAAACTGTGCCAAAACACCAATTTTTGGGCAAAATTTCTATTTGAATCCATTTTGCCGGTAATAAAGCAAGGGTTAACAGCCAAACAAAACTAAATATTTATTGCCCCGATTCTGTAGTTTGCAGAAACACCCCATATGTGGTCGTAAATGGCTATATAGCCGCATGGCAGGGCATAGAACGAAGGGAACTCCATACGGTTTCTGGAAGGCAGATTTTGATGGACAGTTTTTTTTTTTACACCATGTCCCATTAGAAGCCCCCCCTGATGTAGCCTAGACTAGAAACTCCAAAAAAGTGACCCCATCTAAGAAACTACACCCCTCAAGGTATTCAAAAGTTACTTTACAAACTATGTTAACCCTTTAGGTGTTCCACAAAACTAAATAGCGAATGTAGAAACAATTTTAGAATTTAATTTTTTTGTTACATTGCCTCAAAAAAGAGTAATATAGGAGCAACCAAAAATCAAATTTACCCCAAAAATAGTCCCAAAACAACAACCACCTTATCCCGTAGTTTCCTAGATGGGGTCACTTTTATGGAGTTTCTACTCTAGGGGTGCATCAGGGGGCTTGAAAGGGTACATGGTGTAAATAAACCAGTCTAGCAAAATCTGCCTTCCAAAAACCATATGGCGTTCCCCTTCTTCTATGTGCTACCGTTCGGCCAAACAGTAGTTTACGACCACATATGGGGTGTTTTTGCAAACTACAGAATCAGGGCAACCCATTTTGAGTGTTGTTTGGCAGTTAACCCTTGTTTTACTCCTGGAAAAAATTGATTATCTTGGAAAATTTTCCAAAAAATAGAAATGTCTAAATTGTTTCTCCATCTGCCATTAACTCTTGTGGAACACCTAAAGGGTTAACAAAGTTTGTAAACCCAGTTTTGAATACCTTGAGGGGTGTACTTTCTTAGATGGAGTCACTTTTTTGAAATTTCTATTCTAGGGGTGCAACAGGGGGCTTCAAATGGGACATGGTATAAACAAAACCAGTCCTGCAAAATCTGCCTTCCAAAACCCATATGGTGTTCCCCTCCTTCTATGTGCTACCGTTCGGCCAAACAGTAGTTTACGACCACATATGGGGTGTTTTTGCAAACTACAGAATCAGGGCAACTTATTTTGAGTGTTGTTTGGCAGTTAACCCTTGTTTTACCTCTTGAAAAATATGTATTATATTGGAAAATTTTCAAAAAAATAGAAATTTCAAAATTGTTTCTCCATCTGCCATTAACTCTTGTGGGTTAATAAAGTTTAAAAAAACAGTTTTGAATACCTTGAGGGGTGTAGTTTCTAGAATGGGAGGTTTCTATTATCTAAGCCTCACAATATGACTTCAAACCTGAACTGGTCCATAAAAAGTGGGATTTTGAAGATTTCTGAAAAATTTCAAAATTTGCTTCTAAACTTCTAAGCCTTGTAACAGCCCCCAAAAATAAAATATCATTCCCAAAATGCTACAAACATGAAGTAGACATATGGGGAATGTAAAGTCATCACAATTTTTGGGGGTATTACTATGTATTACAGAAGTAGAGAAACTGAAACTTAGAAATTTGCTAATTTTTCTAAATTTTGGGTAAAATTTTTATTTTTTTATGCAAAAAAATTAACTTTTTTGACCCAATTTTAGCAGTGTCATGAAGTACAATATGTGACGAAAAAACAATCTCAGAACGGCCTGGGTAAGTCAAAGCGTTTTAAAGTTATGAGCACTTAAAGTGACAGTGGTCAGATTTGCTAAAAATTGCCTGGTCCTTAAGGTGAAAATGAGCCTGGTCCTTAAGGGGTTAAGAAATTAAGGTCAGTCAGCAGTGCAGTTTCTAGGTAAAATTTCTCTCAGGGCGAGAGTCAAAAAACCCCCCCCCCCCCCCCCCCCCTCACAACTGCTCGATGAAATAAGTGTCTCCCCATTGTAAAAAATGTGGAACCACATTGCACGGACGGTCACAGTGACGCACCCAGTGACCCACTGTCCCATAGACTCAGGCTCTCACTCACAGCAGGCTTCTTTCTCAGCACTGCTCCGGGCGGGCGGTAACAGACAGGCAGGCAGTGCGGGCGGCGGTGCTCACCTCACTCACTGTACGTCACGCAGTGCGTGAGGTACAGTGAGTGAGCGCCGCCGCCCGCACTGCCTGCCTGTGGGGGGACATTATTTTTAATAAGGATCACTATGGACATTATTTAGAATGGAGGCTGCTGTGGATGTCATTATAACTATTATGTCTGATAGGCCTAGTCCTGAGTTATTTTACCCTGCCCTGTATAATAATGTACCCTGATACCCCTTAGTTATATTACTCCAGCGGGGTAATATAACTAAGGGGTATCAGGGATGGGTACATTATTATACAGGGCATGGGCAGGGTAATATAACTCAGCTCAGGACTAGGCCTATCAGACATTATACAGTTATAATGAGTAATGACACCAACAGCAGCCTCCATTCTAAATAATGTCCATAGTGATCCTTATTAAACTTAATGTCCCCCACAGTGACAGTGGCCCCCATTTTCATGTCTCCCACAGTGGCCCCCCCATTGTAATTAATTCCCCCCATTGTAATTAATGCCCCCCCCCCATTGTAATAACCCCCATCCCCCCATTGTAATTAATGCCCCCCCCCAGACCATCACTCGCCTCACAGCAGGCATCAGCACTGCTCAGGGGCTCAGGGCGGGCGGTAACAGGCAGGCAGTGCGGCGCTCACTCAGTCACTGTATGTCACGCGCCTGCGCCGCCTAGTGGGAGGATCAGGCGCGTGACGTCAGTAAGTCTGACCAGGGCCGGTGCAAGGATTTTTGCCGCCCTAGGCAAGATAAAAATTGGCACCCCCGCCCCCCCCCCCCCTTATCAGATCCGGAATTGCGGACCCGGATCCGCAATTCCGATCCTTAAAAAAAATAGTACATGTCCTATTCTTGTCCCCAATAACGGACAAGAATAGGCATATTCTCTTAGTGCCGGCAATGTGCGGTCCGCAAAATGTAGTATTAATAACTAAACAATTAAATAATACACATATTGCATTGTCTACTTACCACCAGGACAATTAGATGATCTGGTCTCTGGCTGCAGTCTGGCTCTTGGTCTGGCTCTGCGGACTCCCTTGTCACTCTCTTCTCCCCCCCTCCCTTGTCACTCTCTTCTCCCCCCCTCCCTTGTCACTCTCTTCTCCCCCCCCTCCCTTGTCACTCTCTTCTCCCCCCCCTCCCTTGTCACTCTCTTCTCCCCCCCTCCCTTGTCACTCTCTTCTCCCCCCCTCCCTTGTCACTCTCTTCTCCCCCCCCCCTCCCTTGTCACTCTCTTCTCCCCCCCCCTCCCTTGTCACTCTCTTCCCCCCCCCTCCCTTGTCACTCTCTCCCCCTCCCCCCTCCCTTGTCACTCTCTCCCCCCCCTCCCTTGTCACTCTCTTCCCCCCCTCCCTTGTCACTCTCTTCCCCCCCCTCCCTTGTCACTCTCTTCTCCCCCCCCCCCCTCCCTTGTCACTCTCTTCTCCCCCCTCCCTTGTCACTCTCTTCTCCCCCCCCTCCCTTGTCACTCTCTTCTCCCCCCCTCCCTTGTCACTCTCTTCTCCCCCCCTTGTCACTCTCATTCTACTCCCCCCACCCCCTTGTCACTCTCATTCTACTACTCCCCCCCCTTGTCACTCTGTCTACTACTCCCCCCCTTGTCACTCTCAGTCTACTACTCCCCCCACCCCCCCTTGTCACTCTCATTCTATCTACACCCCCCACCCCCTTGTCACTCACATTTCCTCCCCCTTGTCAGTGTCACTTCTAATGTAGCGTGGCCGAGCTCTGTTCGCTCCGCGGTACAGGAGCTTTTGTTTCCTGTACCCGGCTGACAGGAAGTGCTCACTTAGTGTGCACTTCCTTTCAGTCCGGCCGGGTACAGGAAACAAATGCTCCTGTACCCCGGGCCGGACCGAACAGAGCTCGGCCACGCTACATTAGCAACTCAGTCTGCAGCGCAGGCAGGCTGCGCAGCACTGAGCCGGCCGCTCAGGAGGCTCAGCATGAGGGGCGCCGCCGGCCGACCGCCCGATCCTTTACTTTCATAACCCAATTATAATTTTTTTTATTTTTTTTATTTTTTTTACCTCAACGGGCGCCCCCTGCTTCTGACAGCGCCCCGGGCGGCCGCCCGTCCCGCCCGCCCCTAGAAACGGCCCTGTCAGTCAGTCCGAAAAATTGGGAAAACTTTGAAAGTGTCCCCAAGTGCAGTCACAAAAACCATCAAGCGCTACAAAGAAACTGGCTCACATGCGGACCGCCCCAGGAAAGGAAGACCAAGAGTCACCTCTGCTGCGGAGGATAGGTTCATCCGCGTCACCAGCCTCAGAAATCGCAGGTTAACAGCAGCTCAGATTAGAGACCAGGTCAATGCCACACAGAGTTCTAGCAGCAGACACATCTCTAGAACAACTGTTAAGAGGAGACTGTGTGAATCAGGCCTTCATGGTAGAATATCTGCTAGGAAACCACTGCTAAGGAGAGGCAACAAGCAGAAGAGACTTGTTTGGGCTAAAGAACACAAGGAATGGACATTAGACCAGTGGAAATCTGTGCTTTGGTCTGATGAGTCCAAATTTGAGATCTTTGGTTCCAACCACCGTGTCTTTGTGTGACGCAGAAAAGGTGAACGGATGGACTCTACATGCCTGGTTCCTACAGTGAAGCATGGAGGAGGAGGTGTGATGGTGTGGGGGTGCTTTGCTGGTGACACTGTTGGGGATTTATTCAAAATTGAAGGCATACTGAACCAGCATGGCTACCACAGCATCTTGCAGCGGCATGCTATTCCATCCGGTTTGTGTTTAGTTGGACCATCATTTATTTTTCAACAGGACAATGACCCCAAACACACCTCCAGGACCTGAACCCAATCAAGATGGTTTGGGGTGAGCTGGACCGCAGAGTGACGGCAAAAGGGCCAACAAGTGCTAAGCATCTCTGGGAACTCCTTCAAGACTGTTGGGAGACCATTTCAGGTGACTACCTCTTGAAGCTCATCAAGAGAATGCCAAGAGTGTGCAAAGCAGTAATCAAAGCAAAAGGTGGCTACTTTGAAGAACCTAGAATATGACATATTTTCAGTTGTTTCACACTTTTTTGTTATGTATATAATTCCACATGTGTTAATTCATAGTTTTGATGCCTTCAGTGTGAATCTACAATTTTCATAGTCATGAAAATAAAGAAAACTCTTTGAATGAGAAGGTGTGTCCAAACTTTTGGTCTGTACTGTACATTTCTTTCTAGTGTGAGTCCTCCCCATTATACTATATTATTCGAAAAAAGTGCAATATGTGACCACAAGCCTTGTCACCGGGTTTGCCTGCCTCTCATTGTTATTGAATATTTACAATCTGCTGAATTAATTATACTTTAGAAACGTTAGGGACTCTATAGAGTTAGTTTCCTAAAATGTAAATTGCTTTCCTAATGATTTAGCGTTACTCATAGCATGCAGTCTTCATCGTGACTCACGTGACATCACGTCTGTGTATTTGCCTTGCTAGTTATTAAGCAGTCACTTTTCAGGATTATGAAGGCTTGTGTTGTGAATAATCACATCGATAATTTATTTCTGTGTAAGAAGAGATCTACATAATTGTAGGTTTATGTGTGGATCGGGTTACTTGCTGGCGATCACATTAATCCACCTGCCATCTAAGGTTAATGCGGCAAGCTGCAGAATGCGCCCCAGGCAGCGGGATTTTGGCAGGCACAGGAATACTATATCGTATGGTCTGGGTGCAGCTTAATATCATAATGGTATTTTGTTGGCAGATATGGAATATACAAATATATAATAGACAGTAACCGCACTCGCTACATCAAAAATACCAAAAAGAGAGAAGAAAGTAATGCAAAGTGCAAATTTGAATGCAAAATAATACAGCATCAGAATAAGGGCTCATTCAGACATAAAATTGTGGAACGGATGCGGACCCATTCATTTCAATGGGGACGCAAAAGATTTGGTTAGCACACTGTGTACTGTCCGCATCCGTGATTCCGTTCTGCGGCCCCGCAAAAAAGATAAAACGTGTCCTATTCTTGTCCTCAGCGCTACCAACTGAGGTTAGCTTGTGTGACCCACAGGGGTTGTATGACTGAGCTCATCTGTCGTAATGATATTGTCACTGCCTGGTCCTGGCAATCAATGTGGAGAGGGCGCGGCAGTTGCTGAGAGAGCAGAGCCTCTAGGTGTAACGGCAACGCCCCCGTTGCTCCTAGACTCTCATTTGCATATATTAAAACTTAATTTTTCTCAGCAATGCGGGCACATATGAACATGGGGCCAACACAGATGCCTTCAGCTGCCAAGCGCACATGTAACGGGTCAGCCAGTGTCATAGGTACAAATGCCCTTTAAGGCCCCTTTACATGGACCAATACAGCAAACAATTGTCAAGAAAGAAAGCAGAGATTTCCTCCATAGTATGGGGAGTAGTGATCGCAATGCTATCACTCGTCCCCATTACTTGCCAGCAGCAGAGTGCTGTTTAGACAGCACAATCTGCTGCCGGTAAACAATGATTTAGGTGTCCACACCAACAATCTCTTACCCGATGAAGGAGCGCTTTGCTTGGATAATTTGCAGCCCCTTTACGCAGGCAGATTATTGCTAACGAGCATCCATACGAACCTGCCCGAACAGCTGGCAATGTAAAGGGCCCTTCACTCTTTAATTAGATCATCACACATTACCAATCCGTGCAATGATCTTCTGTGGGCATCTTTATCTAGGCCTATCAAGAGAACAATAGAGCTGTCATACTTTTATCCCAGTTCTAAACCTTCTATTATCACGAGGACTATCTTACAGATAACATCTCCCCTCACAACAGCAGTAAACTAACAACGAATTACCTATCTACAGAATATGCTGTAGGAGGTCTTAGGCTACTTTCCCACTTGCGGCAGTGTGATCCGGCAAGCAGTTCCGTCGTCAGAACTGCCTGCCGGATCCGCCGATCTGGATGTGACTGAAAACATTTGTGAGACGCATCCGGATGCGGATCCGTCTCACAAATGCATTGCAAGAACGGATCTATCTCTCCGCTTGTCTTTTTTCACATTGACCGGATGGATCCGGCATTCCCGTATTTTGAATGCAGGATCCGGCACTAAAACATTCCTATGGGGAAAAATGCCGGATCCTGCATTCAGGCAAGTCTTCATTTTTTTTCGCCAGAGATAAAACCGTAGCATGCTGTGGTTTTCACTTTTGCCTGATCAGTCAAAACGACTGAACTGAAGACATCCTGATGCATCCTGAACGGATTTCTCTCCATTCAGAATGCATGGGGATAAAACTGATCAGTTCTTTTCCGGTATAGAGCCCCTGTGACGGAACTCAGTGCCGGAAAAGAAAAACGCTAGTGTGAAAGTACCCTTAAGGGTCCATTCACACATCCGTGTGTGTTTTGCGTTCCGCATTTTGCGGACCACACATCGCCGGCACTAATAGAATATGCTATTGCGGACAAGAATAAGACATGTTTTATTTTTTTCGGGATCGGAATTGCGGAACGGAATTGTGGATGTGTGAATGGACCCTTACAGTTGTGCTGACTGCAACAGGAGGGCAGTAATTTGTGTTTAATTTTCAATAGCCAAAATTTGGAAGAAATGGAGCCAAAATGCAAAAAAAATATTGTTTTCTATGAACACGGATGGAAGTGTCCCTTTAAATTAGATCTCTTTTAGCGATACATCACTGGGAAATTACACTACTCTGCAAAAATGCTGTAAAGAAAGAATGCTTTCAAAAATTGAAGTGTTGATAGTTTGAATGTATTTTTATTCTGCAGCAGGACAACAACCCCAAACATACAGCCGATGTCATTAAGAGCCATCTCTAGCTTAAAGACGAACAAGGAGTCCTGAAAGTGATGATATGGCCCCCACAGAGCCCTGATCCCAACATTATCAAGTCTGTCTGTGATTACATGAAGAGACAGAAGGATTTGAGCAAGCCTACATCCACAGAAGATCTGTGGTTAGTTCTCCAAGATGTTGGTAATAACCACCCTGCCAAGTTCCTTCAAAAACTGTGTGCAAGTCTACCTAGAAGAACTGATGCTAAGCGACCAAACATTGATTGGATTTAGATTTCTCTTTCGTTCATTCACTTTGTACTTTAAACTATTAAAGGGGTATTCCAGTTAGATTAAGATATCCCCTATCCACGAGAAATGGGATAACTATTACTTCCTGCAGCCCCCTGAAATGGAAAGAGCGGCAAGCGGCCATTTCAGGGGGGCTGCAGGGGGTACAGGACCCCCGTTCTCGTGATTGGTGGGGGTCCCAACAGTAGGACCCTCTCCGATCAAATAGTGATCCCCGACTGTGGATAGGGGATAACTTAATCTAACCAGAATGCCCCTTTAACACTTCTATTTTTTAGAGCATTCTTACTTTGCAGCATTTTTTTCCACACCTGCCTAAATGGTTTACATATTACTGTATATATGAACAGAATGACAAAATTAACATTGTATTGAAACTTCTGTATGCTTAATTCTAAGTTCTAAAATGCCCCCCCCCCCCCCATATACCCGGACCCCTCACAGAGGCTGTACTTACCTTGCTCCCTGTTACCTGTGCCGCTTCTTATACCGGCATGGCTAGGGAGGCTTGTTCTCATCACGGCCTGCTATTGACTGCCATCCCTGCTTCAAGTTTCCCAATGGCCAGCAAAGGTGTTTGGAAGACTTAGTGCTTCTGCGATTTCCTTGTGATGTACCTGCGTTATCCAGACTGTGTTCCTGCTGTGTACCCATCCTACCTGTGTACTCCTGACCTCGCAGTTCAGCTTTCTGTTCAAGTCCGTGTTTTAGTTTTCCTTGTCCGTCTGCTTGTCTGCGCTACAGTCTTGGTTCCTGCCTGCAAGCTCTCCTAGGGTCTCCAGCTAAGTGTTGCCAGATATCTGCAGCTCTGGTATTAGTGACTGTCCAGACTGCGTCTGCGATTGTGGTGTGGTTTCCCAGCATCCTACCCATCAAGCCAAGTTTCCTACAGTAAAGTTCTGTCTAAAAGCCCTATAATTTGTATAAATGACTGTTCAGACTATATTTGCAGTTTTGGTGCATTTTCCATTGACCTTGGTAGGTCAGCTGCCAACTATACTGAGACTATCCCAAGAGGTAGGAGTCTGGTTGCTCCCCTGCAACAAAGGCCAGATCCCTGTATAAGGTTTAAAGAGTGAATACCAGGGGAGCGCTGGAATAAAGCCCTTTGGGTTTAGTCCAAAGCCAAACCAGTTGGCACAGTGGGTCCACACTCACTAGGGCGGAAAATAGGTAGCATAAAAATGGAAATCATAAGAGCTATCTGCTGGAGCACCTTATCCGTGACATCACAGCACTTACATTTTTTAATTTTGAGAGATAGGAGAAAATCAACCCCAGTCTTATCAGGCTGGAAAAATGCTGTTTCTGTCCACCCATGAGAAGACAATGTAGGGTTAGTTCACGTCAGTGAATCAGGGATGTGTGCAAACCATGTTCTTCACAGACACAGCACGCATCCATTGATTTTAATGTGTTTATTCACACATGTAGGTCAGTGGAAGGTGCTCATTGTTAAGGTGCCTATTCACATAACAGCAAAGTTAGCAAAACCCAACTAATCCAACAATTTCAGTTGGACCGACCGAGTCGGCATACGATTGTGTGCCGACTCTCCAGATTTCAGGAGATTTCAACATGCCCATTTCTATATTCCCACAGGAGATAGCCGATTTCTACCCTGACAGCAGCGTATAGAAGAATGGGGATGAGGCTGGCAAAGCCCACCACTTTATTGGACCTGTAAATGGAAGATTACTCACCTGTTTCCCGGCGCATTTGACATCACCGCAGCCGCATGGATCTTCTTCCGTCATGTGGGCATTTGTCATGACATAAGGGGATCCGGTCACCGCTGTTCCCAGTGATTGGCTGCGGTGATGTGAAACCAGATGTTTACAGTGAGGGCTTGGCATAGCAGGCCTGGAGGAGAAGGATTGGGGAGCCAGCGCCGGGGAGCAGATAAGTCAGCTTCTCTTTACAGGTCTGTTAAAGTGAGGGGGGTTTGCCCCCCGGCCCGACATTGTTGCACAACCCATTTAAGATGGCTGTACACATTGGAGTAATGCCGTAGGGTCCAACCAACCAAGCCAGCACCTCATCTGCAAACAGCTGTTTCGGGGGTGATTGCCCCTCATCAGTGCAGAGCAGAGAGTACTGACTTAACTAGTTGAGAGGTCTAAGTCAGAATTTGGGGCACACTATCTCTATAAGTCTCCTGGTGCTGATTAAGGGGCTTTCTCCCCAATGAGAGATAGAACCCCCCAAATTTTGACTTAGGTCTCTCATCCAGATGAGCCATTACTCTCTGCTCTGTACTGATGAGGGGCAATCATCCGAAAACAGCTGTCTGCAGATGAGATGCTGGCTTATTTAATATCTGAGTCATGTCTTAAGGCCTATTTAAAGGGTCGGACATTGAATTATAGGATAGCTGCCTTACATCTGGTGGCATTAGAGACAAAGCTTATTAAGATCTCATTTTCATCTCTTTCTAGTCATCAGCTATTAACAGATGAGGGCACTTTCCTAGTTTATGACAAACTTTACCTGTCTCTCCCCGTTGAGAACACATGCATGCTCGGCCAAGCTCTTTATGTTATCTTGTCTGTCCTCCTCACTTGATCATACATTGTGTCCATTTTGGGGGGTACTATATCTCCTTATGGAGAGAACAGAGAATTCCACAGCACATCCAAATAGTAAAAAGTAAAAAAGCGACTTTATTCACCAGACACGCAACGTTTCGATCCGCTCAATGGGATCTTTCTCAAGCAGTGACAAAAGTGGGCAGTGCATAGTGCATATTTATGCGGTTTAGACATCATTAAATAATTAACAAATCAAGTACATTCATCACAGTTAATACATTGAAAACAACAATATAGACAGTATTATCACTTATATTTGAACAGTCAAAACCTGTAACTCATGTGAGTGTGTTGATATGGCATTATTCCTTCTTATAAAATAAAACATGAACATAAAAATACAGCATAATATGTTAATTGTGATAATAGTGAACACAGGTGTAGGTCTTCTTAATAACCTAAATTGCACAGGTGTACCTTCAGTGGGAGATGATATGGATCACAGGAGTGTGTGATGGAGTCAACCCACATGGATCTCGGCGTACCAAACGATGCAGTGCGCATGTCAGAGGACCTTTCTGAATAGTCCGGTCACGTGATCGTGTATTGAACTGGTCACATAGTGCGCATGTCCAAGGACCTTGGAACATGTGATCGCACCATGTGATCACGCATCCGATCACGTGATTAGGTGTATCACGTCTCAAGAGGTAAAATGAAATTCTAAGTGTTCAGTAACCTTGCGAAACCTTAAGAACAGCTGATCGCATATCCGATCATATGCTCCAATGTATACTCGCCCCATCATGGACAGTACACAATCGTGGAATGTTTGGCTGAGTTGCACAATCGCCATCATAACGTCTGTGACCCAGCACATTAAACAGTCACATGCACAAACACACCATGAATCCCAATCGAGACTCAGTGTGAACCGCAAGATACCAGCTCTGATGTAAAAGGCGTATGACTATGGGTCAGTGGTCCATCAGGGAGATTAGCAGGCGACACTTTGGACGGAAGTACCGTCGCTATAAGGAAGAAGAAGGTACATAATATGCGGTAGTACCGCCAATTGCCAAATCGAGTGGTTAGCTCCAAATGGTTATTATTACGGTACCCCCCAGTCATATCGAGGAGCACAACCATTGTGGCTCGGTTGTCACCATACGACCACAGGTTGAAGTATCCCCCCTGTTCGCAGGATACCATTCCTGGAAATCCAGCGAAACAGACCCGGGATCATCCTCCAGATTGGGGGGCAATCATATAGACACCCATTGGAAAAATCCTAATGACACCTATCTCTCTGGTGCCACTGACTCCAAAGACACCCCTACGTAACCGGCCGGAAACATGCAGGTCACTAGACTGGACATCGTCTGTCCCCCATAGCTATTCTGTGCATGGTCATATTCATGTGCTAAGTACAGGAAAAATTAATCATAAAGTGTAATGCTCAAACGTTCAAATGTCCACCAGACAATTGGATAAATTATAATGTATACAAAAAGAATATAACTAATCCAGGTCCCATCATGATCCTGTCGGTTGACCTTCCACCGCTCACTCCTGGCAAAAACAAGACCAATTTTCACCATCATCCTGAAGATAATAAAAACAATATATAAAAATACCCTGTTTGATAAACAAGGAGCACTGCCACAAATAACTCCAACATGAAACAGGCGAGCAGAATCCCAATATGACCACTCAGGACAATAGCCAGGGTCTATAATCCACGTTTAACCCTTGGGGTCTCAATGTGTTTAATCTAGCGATCCACCGGATCTCACATTTTTTAAGTAAAGTGTGTCTATTGCCACCTCCACTTTTGTCACTGCTTGAGAAAGATCCCATTGAGCGGATCGAAACGTCGCGTGTCTGGTGAATAAAGTCGCTTTTTTACTTTTTACTATTTGGATGTGCTGTGGAATTCTCTGTTCTTATACTTTTGGAGGTGGATCGCCTCCCCAGCCGCTGGCACTCCGACCGTACCGTCCAGACTGCTGTGCTGCCCACACCCTTCTACCTGTGCTATCCTTATGGAGAGAGCCATTTGCATACCTTCTTCCTTGTGTCCATTTGATACACTATTGTAATCAGACTTGGCGGAAGATAATGTTAGATGTCAGAGAAAATAATTACAGCGTTTCTAAGGAATTTAATACTTTAATAACTTTATATTCCTGAACTGCAGGTGTAATACGCAAATGCCTTAGTTAATGCTGGGTATTAACTGCGGAGTTTAATCCTGGATTACTGACTACATTAACATAAAGAATATACATTTACAGCTAGTATAGCAGCTCTTCTGATATTTGCTGTGGTAAGTAGTCTTTGGCCATCTAGTACTTCGATAATATGGCATCCAGTGGAGTCTGTTTTCTGTTAGATCCATGTGGAATGCCGATAGACGAACCTGACAGAAATCTCTGGTTGTCTCTAGAGTCTATAGGGTCTGAAATTTATGGGTCCATACAATTCAGAGGCTGCAGGAAGCCATCATAGATGTGTAAATTAGCCCTAAGGGTGAACAGATTGTAGGATTCTTGCAGGACAGTTTCCTGCCCACATGGGTGGACTGGCCATAGACCCTATCCTGAAATTTCCCGGTGGCAGATGCCCAGAGGGCCACCTAATCCCTACTCTTGGCCGCCAGCCAGATACATAAAGATCCGATGCTCTCAGCCTGTTTGGTTCTGCTGAAGAAGTATTTTGTGCTGCCTTGTAGTATTTTGTTCTGCACTACGGTATTGCTTGCCCCACCTACTTCTGTTGCGTCACCTTCTGCTAATTTGGGTCCACCTACAACATGGGGCCACTTTGAGGCTTTTTTTCCAGGGCCACTTGACGTTCCCAGTCTGCCTCTGCCTGCTCATGTTGTATACAGCATAGCAACTTTATGTCAGTATTATAAGTAAAATGGGCCAATAGGGATTTGTTGGACCCCTGCAACAAAACAGAATAGTGTCAACACCATAGGATGACTTAAAGGGGTTGTGCAAAACTGGAAAGGGAAAACCTATAAAAGGAACATGACTTACCTGCTTCCCAGCGCTGGCTCCCCGCTCCTTCACCTCCAGGCCTGTGATGTTCCACTGGGTTCCCTCACTATATACATCCGTTTTGACATCGCTGCAGCCAATCATTGGCTGCTGCAGTGACTGGATTCCCTTACATCATGACAAATGCTCACATGATGCAGGGGGATTCGGTCACTGCCATGGCCAACAATTGGCTGCAGGGATGTCAAACTGGATGTTGACATCGAAGGAGCCCAATGGAACATTGCAGGCCGGGATGAGAAAGAGCTTCCTTTTACAGGTCTGACCAAGCCAACACTCTTCCCCCCAATCTTGCATGGAAGCAGGTTTGTGGCCTTTTGTGCTGTGGCATTAGAAGAATTTTGATATCTCTGACTTTTAGTCTAACCAGACTGTCTATTACTCTGTAATTCCTCTAGCACCATTCTATGGAAACAGTAGGTTTAAAGAGCACACCAAATGCTTGAAATAACTTCTTTATTAACTTCAACTTTTCTTCATATATAACACTGCCGCCTCCGCAGCAGATAGTCCATGTACAAACACGTGTTGAAAAGATATCACAAAATGGCAGTATCCAGTTAGCAGTAACTATTTGCAGATTGGTTGATTATGATCTGGTATGGTTGTATGCAATTTGGATTGCAATATGTTTGTATGGTATTTCTTGTAGTTCACAGTTTGCAACTGTAGCTTGCATTTTTCAATTTGTATTTCTACTTTGCAATTGTATGGTTGCAATTGAATTTGGTGGAACTGTAAGTAAACACATATATAACTGGTTCAGTATACAGTTCTAATCACAATACTAACAGTAGGAACATTATATAACTGTTTTAAATACCTATTTTAGCCTCTCCTGTTTCCATAAAAACTAATCTCTCAGTGGAGTGAATGTCTCTTCAGCTCCTGTCTCTGGTGAATAATGATTCTGGCAGCTCCTGCTAGGGGAATTCCCAGGCAGACTGTGTGTGGGGCTGGCTGGGATTGGTGAAAACTCTTGCTGTGTGAGAAGCTGGCTGTGATTGGTCTAGACTTCTGCCCAGCAACAACAGAGTAACACAATTCTTTTTGTTGTTTCTGCTGTGTCACTGAGCCCACCTTACACTATAAAATGAATCCCAAAGGTACATTATCTCTTTCTGCTTCTGTGAACACAAAATATAACAGTTATATGACATCCAAAACATGATGTCACAGTAAATAACTCTGCTTTTGTCTTTAACACATAAACATAGGAACTGTATTAAGGGTATTGGCAGGTTTAGCTGTATACACATATAAGGCTATACTAGAAACCTAGGACAGGTCTTAGCTGGCCAGCTACAGTGACCAGGTCCATCTACTACACAGTGAAGAGAGCTGTGTGATTTCAGCAGCAGCTGATTGGCAGGGGGTGTTGGGAGTAGGACCCCACCTATCTGATATTGGTGACCTATCCTATGGATAAGCCTTCAATATTGAAATCCTGTAAAAAAAAATCCATTAATGAAAAGCTAAAATGAAATGCTTGTTGGAATGAAAGGAGATAAAATTTAAAAGATTCCAGGACTGAAATAATCCTGAGGGTGGGTTCACGCGTAGGTTTTTAGTAGAGTTTTTGTGCATTTTTGTGGTTATAGTGGATTTTTTTGGCGCTAACAGGTTTTAGTACCTGCAGAAATATGGCAATTTTTCAAGAAGATCTAGGCACTGTCACCACTGTGTTTTGATGACCAAAATTGGACGCATCTTTAAGGAGTTAGGCTGCTTTCACATCTGCGTTTTTGCTGGATCAGTCATGGATCTGCGAGAATACTTCCGTTACAATAATACAACCGCCTGCATCCGTTATGAATAGATCCGGTTGCATTATCTCTAAAATATCCAGGATGGATCCACCACTCAAACCATTGTAAGCCAGTGGGCGCCGGATCCGTTTTTTTTTTTGTGTCCGAGAAAACTGATCCGGCACCATTCACTTACATTGTGTTTCATGCCGGATCCGTCTTGCTCCGCATCCCATGATGCACTGAAAAATGCTGCTTGCAGCGTGTTTCTGTCCGCGATGGGAACGCAACCAAACGGAACGGAATGCATTCTGGTACATTCAGTTCATTTTTTTCCCCGTTGACAATGAATAGGGAAAAAAGCATTTTCCTCCGGTATTGAGATCCTATGACAGATCTCAATAGCCGAAAGGAAAACACAAATGTGAAAGTAGTCTTAAAGGGGTTGTGAATCAATACATATTGATGACCTATCCTCAGGATAGGTCATCAATATCTGATCGGTGGGGGCCCGCCAGCCAGCACCCCCGCTGATTAGCTGTATGAAAAGGAGGCGGCGCTCAATGCGAGTGCTGCTTCCTGTTCATTACACTATGAGTCATCTACTGTGGAGCGGTGGCGTAGTGTAATCACAAGTACTCGCTCCATTCAAGTGAATTACACTGCACTGCTGAGACTTCCAAGCCTATGGGCAGTGTAATGAATTAGGAAGCAGCCCTTGCATGGAGCGCCGCCTCCTCTTTAAACAGCTGATCAGCAGGGGTTCCGGGTGTCGGACCCCCACCGATCAGATATTGATGACCTATCCTGACAATAGGTCATAAATACAAACAGGCTGCAGAACCTCTTTAAATGAAGGTGTGAGGGCTTTAGCCAAGTATATTATTTCTATTATTTACTCACATTAAACTTTAAAGGGGGTCTCTGCACTCTCCTATATTGATGACCTATCCTCAGGATAGGTCATCAATATCAGATCGGCAGGGGTCCGACAACCGGAACCCCCGCCGATCAGCTGTATGAGGAGGAGGAGCGCGCAGTGTGCACGTGCTGTCTCCCTTCTCTTCTGCTCACCTCTGCTTTGCCATAGACAGCAGCGGTGAGCAGGAAGAGAGAAGGGAGACGGCACGTGCACACTGCGCGCTCCTCCTCTTCATAAAGCTGATTAGCGGGGTGCCGGTGTTCCGGGATATTTCCCTACCCTCGTCACTTCCCGTTGTGACGCGGCTGCATCGGATATGACGTTCCCAGCTTTGGAAGGAGGTGTGCCGTGCCACACAGGCGCACAACCACGGGGTAGGGAAATTTCACACCAGAGTTGGGGAGAAGGGGCTACCTAATGTGCTTGCTCCTTACCTCTCAGCTGGACACCGTCCGACACTGCGCATGCGCTGGGAGCCTCAGCGGATAGAGGGTAGGGAAAAATTACGGGCCAGTGCGCAAGCGCGGCTAACTACTCCCGTCGGGATACACCACGCGTGCGCACCAGCGGACAGGGAGCTCTCTTATGCCGAACATCCATCCGATCACTGCGTGTGTGCAGTGAGTGGTAGGGAGATTTAACAGAACAAATGGCCATCAGATCTCCCTACCCCCACACTGCGCAGGCGCGGTGATCGGATGGATGTGGAGCCAGCTGAGAGGTAAGGCGCAAGCACATTAGGTGACCCCTTCTCCCCAACTCTGGTGTGAAATTTCCCTACCCCGTCGTTGTGTGCCTACGCGGCGCGGCACACCTCCTTCTAAAGCTGGGAATCTCATATCCGATGTGGCTGCGTCACAACAGGAAGTAACGAGGGTAGGGAAATTTCACGGGTAGGGGAAATATCACAGAACACCGGGTGTCGGATGCTGAGGATAGGTCATCAATATAGGAGAGCCCGGGGAACCCATTTAATGTTACATGTTAATGTCTTTTCAATTAAAAGAAAACACATAATCATTTTATAACTTCCAAACAATTGCATTCTGTGACATCAGTCATCTAAGAGGAATGTCAGACAACGTAATCATCGGCATGAATTTCGGATTGGTTACAGGGAGGGATCATAGTGCTTTAATGGGTCATGTGCATTCCAAGAGGCATTAGCACATGGTCCATGTCTGTGTGTTTGTCTTCATATAATTAGCACGTGTGCTGTCAGTATCAGGAGGAAATCATTAGCTGGCCATAGTAAAAAAATATGTGAATAATTGCTACAGGAACATATAGTTTAGTGTTTAATGGTCCAGGTTTTGTACTAATTATACTGATGAGACAAACTAATAAACTTGAATAACACAGAATGCAGTCATCAGTTTCATAGCTTCATTCCACCAGACATTAGTGGAATCGTGTGGAGCCTTGTTAACACGCACGTGAACATGATGGTGCAACATGATATATTTATTACTGTTTATGTATAGATTTACTGTATGTCTAAATCAAAACTAAAGATAGACTTGACCTTTCAGCACTTTTTTTGGAGCCTTTTTTTTCGCTTCCCATTTGAGAAGTTGAGAACATGTCAATCACTATTATACCGTAACTTACAGCATGAATTCAAAGGGCATCTGTCAGCAGTTTTGTATCTATGACACTGGCTGACCTGTTACATGTGCGCTTGGCAGCTGAAGACATCTGTGTTGGTCCCATGTTCATATCATATGTTTCCGCATTGCTGAAAAAATTTAGGAGCAACGGGGGCGTTGCTGTTACACCTAGAGGCTCTGCTCTCTCTGCAACTGCTGCGCCCTCTACACTTTGATTGACAGGGCCAGGTGTGATGATGTTTTCACTGTCTGACCTTGACAGTTGCAGAGAGAGCAGAGCCTCTAGGTGTAAGGGTCCATTCACACGTTCGTTGTTTCTTTCCTGATCTGTTCCGTTTTTTGCGGAACAGATCTGGACCAGATCTGGACCCATTCATTTTCAATGGGTCCTGAAAAAAAATCAGACATTGTGCTGTCCGATTTTTTTCAGGACCCATTGAAAATGAATGGGTCCAGATCTGTTCCGCAAAAAACGGAACAGATCAGGAAAGAAACAACGGACGTGTGAATGGACCCTTATGGCAATGCCCCGTTTCGCCTATTATATTAAAACATCATTTTTCTCAGCAATGCGGGCACATATGAACACGGGACCAACACAGATGCCTTCAGCTGCCAAGTGACATGTAACAGGTCAGCCAGTGTCATAGGTACAAAACTGCTGACAGATGCCCTTTAATAGGGACCTTAGGCCTCTTGCACACGAGGAAAGTGCGGGCCGCAATGCACAAACAACCACCGTGGGACAGCCGCAGCGGATCATGGATCTATTCACTTTAATGGGTCCGCAATCCGGCCGTTCCGCAAAAAGATAGGACATGTTCTATTTTTTTTGCGAAACGGAAGTACGGGACAAAACCCCACGGAAGCACTCCGTAGTGCTTCCGTAGGGTTCCTTTTCGTGTTTCCGTTCCGCATCTCCGGATTTGCGGACCCATTGAAGTGAATTGGTCAGCATCCGTGATGCAGAATGCACACAGAACGCTCCCCGTGTATTCCGTAAATGCCTTAGATGAGATAATCTGTAGTATTTTGTTAGCCCCAGAACAGGCAGGTATTATATTTTAGCTTTTTTTGCTATCTGTGACGGGCTCCACAACAACTGCCAGCCTGGATGCTACTGTTGTGTTGCTGGACCAAGAATAAAGCCAAGGAGGACTTTAATCTCCTGGGGCCTGTGTTTTGTCATTTCTTTAACAACCCCACGCACAGATCCCGACGATATACATATTGTGGAATCCTATCCTAAGTCATAAATTGTGTTTACTAGGATACAATTAGCATATTATCCTGATGACAGAACATAGAACGTGTAATTATACTATTTAATGGATACTTTGTTTTGCCAATGACTCAGGATCATAATTGGGATTATTTTCATTGCTGACGAGGTATTATATTCATTCCTGTATAACTGTTAGTAATGCTTCCAGTGCTTCCCTGCTCCAGCACAGTTTGTACAGTGGAAATACCGCCATGTTTCCTTGATTCACACATGTACCTGCAATATGAGATATTTTTACAAAGTTAACATTCAGAATTCTGTCGGGTTTATGACAATCCAAGTAAACATCCAAAGTGACATTTTTCAGCATTGTGTGCACCTCAATATAACTTTGGTAAACTTCATGTATAAAGTGGTATATAAGGAAAGTATGGAAAAACCTAAATCCCAGACATATTGAATGACTGAGGCCACAGCCACACGTGGCAGGTCTGGATTTTCCGCTGTAGATAATCCTCAGCATATCTTCCAGAATTCATAAATGCTGCGGGTTTGCTGCAGATTTCACCCTCTGTACTGCAAATGGCAAATTTAGGAAGTCCGGAAATTTTGTGTGTGGGTCACATTTGGTAAAATCTCCTCCCGCTGCTGATAATGTGGAAGCTTTGGATTTTCCACACGCAAGGGAACTGTGTAAGGCTACTGTCACGGCTGGGTGTGGGGGAAACCCCCAGCCGTGCGGTACCCGGAGATGTTTGGTCGCTTCAAGACCACAGGATCAGGGAGCAGGTCACCTCCTAAAGTCTCCCTGATCTGACCCTAACTCCTAACCTGCATGGGCCGACCTTTAGGGTAGGAGGACCCATGCGCAGGAACCTCGGGTCCCTACTATCCCTCCGCAGGTCCCTAGGCTAGGAGCTGGATAGACTACCTGTTCCTCCAGAACACGGAGGAACAGGAGCCTAGAAAGGCCAAGCTGGAAATAAAGGGAATCCAATACCACTTATGGCAGTGGCAGGTATGTGGAACTTCAACCTCACCTACCTGCCACAAACACACCGCCCGGAACCCATGCAAAAGTGCTGTCTGTCTACAACAACAGGGAAGACAACAGCACACACCATACATCACACAGGGAACCATAAGGTGCAACAAGCCAGCAACCACATACACATAAACATAACAACAGACAAGGTAACAAAGGTTTTACTAACAAGGTTTTATGACCAGAAGGATGGTCCTCACCAGGCAGATGGAGGGGACAGGAGGCTGCTCCAGCCAGCATGGCTGAGAGCAACCTACTGAAGCCTGCAAGAGACTCAGGCTATATAGGCCAAAAGGCCACACCCACCAGTCAACCACACCCAGTGACAACACACACACACACTGGGAAGGGAGTTAACCCTTCCTACACCACAGAAGGGAAAACACCAACTTAAAGGGGAATAGCACACACACTCACTCACCTGTCACCGCTGGCAACGGCATGCGTGGCCACCGTGTCCTGCAGAACAACCAGCAGGCAGAGACCCTGCCACCACATGCACAACACCAGACGTTGCCGCGGACAACCGCAGGTGAAGGGAGGTGTCCAAGTGCATACAACCTCGTGCACAACAAACAGACCAGGAAGTGCACACAAACACAGATGAAGGACGTGCACACCAAAACACGTTGCCAAGGGCAACCGCACGCATGCCTGTTATTCGCGGCAACCGCACCTGAGGCAAACCACTAAGTGCCCCCAGCTGCGGTTGCGACAACACCAGACCGCGGATAACTGCATGCGGCTCCCAAGGAGTCACGACCATGACCAGGGGTCGTGACAGCTACGTCCACATGTCCAGCGTGCCTGACGCGGCATAAAACTGTTGAATGCAACAATTTTTGTTGATCTGAAACTCTGCGTTTATATAGGAAAGCGGACGAATTATAATCAATGGCGATCCGGCGGTGAACAGTAGAATCTAGTAATGCTGGATACGACGAAATCCGACAGGCTGCTCCAGGCTTGGACTGGCCACAGGGGTACAGGTGAATCCCCCCGGTGGGCCCCTGAGCAAGGTGGGCCCCTAGTCTCCTACCCCCTGCACAAGTGGCACATAACACACTAGACTTACTGCACTACATATATATATTCCATGTACAGCACCTCCACCAGCCTATGTTCATATAAAAAGATAGATTATTAAAGAAACTCCCCAGTTTATTATTATGGACACAATCAGAGCTGAGATGACTTCTAGGTATAGAGGAAATCTGCCAGTGTCCTCTTCTCCCCAGGACCTACCTTCTCAAAGCTGCTGCAGGGACCCCCAGATTTAATCATCTGGCAGCATCTTGCTGCTGTGTGAGCAGGTAATATTTCAATGTATTCGTATGGTGGGCCCCCAAAATAAATTTTACTGGTGGGCCCTAGGCACCCCAGTCCGACACTGGGCTGCTCTCTGCCGGATCCGCTGCCGCAGATGTGAACGTACCCTAAAATCAACAGCGTACATGCCATGTGTGGCCACACCTTTAGGATCCATTCACACGGCATCTTTTTCAGTGAAATGTTGGCTGAAATTGCAGCAGAAATTTCATTGGCGTCTGTATGGTTTCTGCCTTACATTCATCTCAATGGGAGACAACACTAAGGATCGTGGAGGGGCGGCTTAAAGCCACGGCTGCACCAAAAGGGGACATACCTGTTCTCGGCATGGCCACGGCATTGAACTACCACTCAGCAATCTTCAGTGCTGCCTCCCTTTCAACTAAATGGGAGTTTATTTGTTATGTGGTATAGCATGTCATTTATCAAAACTGGCTACGGGTGGGTTCACATCACCGTTTATGCCTTCGTTTGACTTACATGTTAGAAAAAAAAGGATGCAAAAATGCAGCACACCGCGTTCTTGTATCATGCAGAGTCTGGTAAAAAAAAAAACATGTACGTCTTTTTTTACAATAGTAAAAAAAATGATATAATTATATAATGTCCCTAGACACTGTGCATTTATTCTAATGTTATGTAATTGTTCATGTAATGTGCCTGGATCACCAGCAGGTGGCAGAAACCATGGCAGAGCTACACTTAGAGAGAATGGAACTCACCATTCCATTCTCCCCTCCTTTCTTGGTCAGAAGTGGGCCAGTCCTGTTTGCTACCAGAAAGAGGTAGGGAGTTCTGGCGTGTTCTGGTTGAGACTCCATGTTGGAGCTGCCAGGATTTTTACCTATTCCCTGGCATAATCCAGAGTCAGACTACAGAGAAAAGTTGCAGCATCCTGCAGAAGAAGAGATTTCATTTCAGTCTGTTAGTACAGCAGAGCCAAAGAGAAACCGATGTAGCAGAGTTGAGATTGTTTGCCTGCCAGAGTTAATGCTAGAGCCTGCTGGAACCAAGATAAAGTCTGTAAACCGTTTATGCAAAGTAAAGCTGCCATTGAACTTCATCACAGGGTCTGGACTCAAATATTTCTTCAAATCCTGCAATTGTTCACCCGGTTTGTCTGCTTCAGAGCCAACACCTGGGGTTCCAGCGTATCCAGGTAGGAGCACCGTGACACATACACAAAACATTAAGGGACATTATAGGCCACCCTATATCACTCGGCCATTCGTACATCTGGGTACCAACACCATTTCTTAAAGGGACTCCGTCCCGTTGTTGCTTCATTGCAACTGGCGTAACAAAACACTTATCTCATCTTAAAGGGCGCTTCTGTTGAACGTGTCTTTTCAGCTGTACCTCTTTTCTTGTAACTGCCACCACTTCTAAGAGAAGATATTTATGGTTTCAGATTTAAACTGACTGTGTGCGACCACTTCAATGAGGTGGACAAGAAATAAGGAAAAGAACAAACAGTGGGGGGCGCTATACAGATAGATTTCATTGAATAACACTGGCTATACTACATTTTTTAATTCCATGCAGATACTGGTTTGAAATGTAGAATATTTTTTGTGTCACAACCCCTTTATATGGAGTCTTAGCTGCAGTACATCAGCACGGCCACTACACAGTGGGCAGAGCCTTCTGCTTCGCCTGCCAAAAACTGCTGAGCAGTGGGGGTTTCGGGTGTTGGACCCCCACAATCCTATCCAGAGTAGATGTACATATAGTACATCTACATAGTATATTGATTATGGAGGTAGATGGGAATGGGCAACATGGTATTGAGCACTTCGAGCTCCGGCTCTAGTGCCCCAGTCACTGGTTCTATAGATCCTTTACCTGTTCACTAGACTTTTATTTACTCCCTTGCTGTTGTCTTCTCTTTCTTTTTTTTTGCTCATGTGAAATGTCGCGGTAAAGTAAACAGCACTTTGTGACCTCTAGTGGAGAAAAAGTATACTGCAGCTGAATATATTTCTGAATAGCCAGATAAAATCTGATAATGCTCATTACGTGGCCACCTTCCCTATATCACAGGCTGCAGTGGGCACAGACTGGAGCTTATAGTAACAGCAGTGACGTTGCAGGATTTCTGTAGCGGTTATCTGTTCTACAGGGTCATTTCATAAATGTTTATTTTAAGACAGCCCAGTTTCCCCTTTTAGGCCTCTTTCACCGGAACGATACGGATTGGCTCCGGATGCATTCAGGGTGCGTTCAGTGAAACTCACACCATTTTGCAAGCAAGTTCAGTCGGTTTGGTTTGCGACTGCGTTCAGTTGTTCAGTTTTTTCGGCGCAGGTGCAATCAGTTTTGATGCGTTTTTCACTCACAAAACATGAAGGTTTACAAACAACATCTCTTTGCAACCATCATTAAAAAACGCATCGCATCGGACTTGCTTGCGGATGCAATGCGTTTTTCACTGAAGCCCCATTCACTTCTATGGGGCCAGGGCTGCGTGAAAAACGCTGAATATAGAACATGCTGCTTTTGGCCTCATGCACATAAACGTATTTTTTTGCATGTCCGTTCCCGTTTTTTTCAGACTGTATGCGGGACAATTCATTTCAATGAGTCCGTAAAAAAAACAGAAGGTTCCGTGTGCATTCCGTTTCCGTATTTCTGTCCCATAAAAAAATAGAACATGTCCTATTATTGTCCGCATTATGCACAAGGATGGGACTGTTCTATTAGGGGCCAGCTGTTCCGTTCCCGTAAAATACGGAATGCACACGGATGTCATCCGTATTTTTTGCGGACCGCAAAATACATACAGTCGTGTGCATGAGGCCTTTTTCATGCAACACAGAACTGATGCGTGGAAAAAAAACGTCCATGTGCACAGACCCATTGAAATGAATGGGTCCGGATTCAGAGCCGGTGCTATGTGTTCACGTCACGCATTGCACCCGTGAGGAAAACTTGCTTGTGTGAAAGGCTATGTACACCTTTGGGGGCAATGTTTTTTTATTGCATTATGCTTATTTTGAGCTAAAAATCTTTTTTTCAATTGGTCTTTATTAACAATATGGAATCCTTTTTTCTGTACAGCGCTGAGATGCTCTACTAGCAGCCTGTGAATTTTTTGTCCTTTCCGTCATCTGAGGGGCAGATCTTTCCCTTATACCTTATGTCTGTAGAGGCTCCAATCCTGGTTTTGGCTCTCAATCACTGATGGAAATCACTGACCAAAACACTGACGTGTGAATGAGGCCTTACCTGGGGCAAATAATTGACTTAAAGGGCATCTGTCAGCAGATTTGAACCTATGAAACTGGCTGAAGCTTGGCAGCTGAAGACATCTGTGCTGGTCCTATGTTCATATGTCCCTGCATTGCTGAAAAAAGTGAAGTATTAATATATGCAAATGAACCTCTCAGAGCAACAGGGGCGTTGTCACTACACCCAAAGGCTCAGCTCTCTCTGCAAATGCTGCACCCTCTCTACTTTTATTGACAGGACCAGGCAGTGAAACGTCCTCACACCTGGCTCTGTCAAAGTGGAGAGGGCTCGGCAGGTGCAGAGAGAGCAGAGACTATAGGGGCAACGGAATAAAAGTTCCTATTAACACTGCAGCTGATAATAAAAACAGTTTTAATGGTATTTTTGTCCTGCTCTCCATGGCCCTACCTAGAGCTGTCAGTAGTTTTGCATGGGTAAAATTGATGACAGATTTCCATTAAAGTTAACCCATGATCAATGTAAAAAAAATGATAATCAGACATCACATAGTACATGACAAGCTATTTCTAATAAAGCTAGAACCAGCCCTGTACCTCACATGGACCCAGAGATTTCCCCATTCATTTCTTCAATTGCTCTGCTAGATATACAGTACAGACCAAAAGTTTGGACACACCTTCTCATTCAAAGAGTTTTCTTTATTTTCATGACTATGAAAATTGTAGATTCACACTGAAGGCATCAAAACTATGAATTAACACATGTGGAATTATATACATAACAAAAAAAGTATGAAGCAACTGAAAATATGTAATATTCTAGGTTCTTCAAAGTAGCCACCTTTTGCTTTGATTACTGCTTTGCACACTCTTGGCATTCTCTTAATGATGTCACGGAATGTGTACAGGTAACAAGGCAAAACAACATGCATAAATGACTCGCTGGATCCAACAGCTAAGGAACAAAAGGGAGACCCCTGTAGAAGACCTGGCACTTTCCCTGGCTGCTTAGCCTATGCATAGATCCGAATGGTGGAGGTATGCATATCCACGTACCTTGACTATATAACCCCTGAGCACCCTACAATAGTGAGGGGACACGACCACCGGCTCCCTACACCAGACACGGAGGGAGTCAGGGTCACCTGGGATCCAGCAAACAGAAAATAACAGATAACAGTATAACACTTAACTTTGTAGAGGAGAGGAGAACCAGATGGGCATGCACACATACTCCAGGAAGAAATATAAGCCGCCCAGAAAAGCCTTCTGGGGAAGAATTTAAAGGGAAGCAATTAGTCCAACACATGACAGCTGAGAGAGGCTAAGGAGAGGAGGAGCTGAATACCACAACACAGAAACTCAAAGAGGAGGTTCTGAAAGGCCTCTGTCAGAGCTTCTCAGCTGTCTGGTTGTGACAGTACCCCTCCCTCTACGAGTGGACTCCGGACACTCAGAACCCACCTTCTCAGGATGGGACCTATGGAAAGCCCTGATGAGACGAGAGGCTTTAATGTCCGTCACTGGGACCCACATCCTCTCCTCAGGACCATACCCCTCCCAGTGAACAAGGTAGTGAAGAGAACCGCGGACAAGACGAGAATCCACAATCCCAGAGACCTGAAATTCAAGATTCCCATCAACCATAATCGGAGGAGGAGGCAAAGGCGAGGGTACAATGGGTTGAACATAAGGTTTCAATAAGGACTTATGAAAAACATTATGGATCTTCCAAGTCTGAGGAAGATCAAGACGGTATGCAACAGGATTGATGAAAGACAGGATTTTGTAAGGCCCAATAAACCTAGGACCCAACTTCCAGGAGGGAACCTTCAATTTGATATTCTTGGTAGACAACCACACCAGATCACCAACATTCAGGTCCGGACCAAGCACACGTCTCTTATCAGCCACACGCTTATATCTCTCACTCATGCTCTTTAGATTATCTTGAATCTTTTGCCAAATAGATGACAAAGACGAGGAGAATCTGTCCTCATCAGGTAAACCAGAAGACCCCTCTCCCGAGAAAGTCCCAAACTGTGGATGAAACCCATATGCACCAAAAAATGGTGACTTATCAGAGGACTCCTGACGACGGTTATTTAAAGCAAACTCAGCAAGGGACAAAAAAGAACACCAATCCTCTTGATTCTCCGTCACAAAACAACGCAGATATGTCTCCAGATTCTGATTGACGCGCTCTGTCTGACCATTCGACTGCGGGTGGAAAGCAGAAGAGAATGACAACCGAACCCCCAAGCGAGAACAGAAAGCCTTCCAGAATCTGGAAACAAACTGCGTGCCCCTATCAGAGACTATGTCTGAAGGAATACCGTGCAATTTGACAATGTGATCAACAAATGCCTGCGCCAGCGTCTTAGCATTGGGCAAACCAGGAAAAGGGATGAAATGCACCATTTTGCTAAAACGGTCCACCACCACCAGAATCACAGTCTTCCCCGAGGAACGAGGCAGGTCCGTTATGAAGTCCATGGACAGATGTGTCCAAGGACGGGAAGGAATGGGTAAGGGAAGGAGAGGACCTGATGGCCGTGAATGAGGGACTTTGGCACGAGCGCAAGTCTCGCAGGCTGCCACAAAACCCTCAACCAACTTACGAAGCGCAGGCCACCAGAATCTCCGAGCGATGAGATCCAGTGTGGCTCTTACCCCCGGGTGCCCAGCAAGGACCGTATCGTGGTGTTCTTTAAAAATCTTGTGTCTTAAAGCGAGAGGCACAAACAACCTCCCAGGAGGACAAAGATCAGGAGCCTCTGACTGGGCTGCCTGCACCTCTGCCTCCAATTCAGGAAAAAGAGCAGAGACCACCACACCTTCAGCCAAAATGGGACCCGGGTCTTCAAAATTCCCGCCTCCCGGAAAACAACGTGACAGGGCATCTGCCTTCACATTCTTAACTCCAGGGCGGAACGTGACAACAAAATTAAACCTAGAAAAGAACAACGACCATCTGGCCTGTCTCGGGTTCAGACGCTTGGCTGACTCCAAGTAGGCCAGATTTTTATGGTCAGTAAATACGGTAATAGGGTGTCTGGCTCCCTCTAGCCAATGGCGCCATTCCTCAAAAGCCAACTTGATGGCCAACAATTCCCTATCTCCCACATCGTAATTTCTCTCTGCGGAGGAGAGTTTTCTTGAGAAAAAGGCACACGGTCGCCAATTGGCAGGAGAGGAACCTTGAGACAAGACCGCCCCCACACCCACCTCAGAAGCATCAACCTCAACTATGAAGGGTAACGAAACATCAGGTTGCACCAAGATGGGAGCGGAAGCAAAACTCTCCTTGATATCAGAAAAAGCCTTACGCGCCTCTACTGACCAAGAAGAAAAATCTACCCCCTTTCTGGTCATATCAGTGAGTGGTTTAACAATAGAAGAATAATTCAAAATGAACTTCCTGTAATAATTGGCAAAGCCCAAAAAACGCATCAGCGCCTTTTGATTCTCAGGAAGCTCCCACTCAAGCACATGCGCGGACCTTCTCGGGGTCCATGCGAAAACCAGAGGAGGAGCTGAATACCACAACACAGAAACTCAAAGAGGAGGTTCTGAAAGGCCTCTGTCAGAGCTTCTCAGCTGTCTGGTTGTGACAGTAAATGTCACGGAATGTGTACAGGTAACAAGGCAAAACAACATGCATAAATGACTCGCTGGATCCAACAGCTAAGGAACAAAAGGGAGACCCCTGTAGAAGACCTGGCACTTTCCCTGGCTGCTTAGCCTATGCATAGATCCGAATGGTGGAGGTATGCATATCCACGTACCTTGACTATATAACCCCTGAGCACCCTACAATAGTGAGGGGACACGACCACCGGCTCCCTACACCAGACACGGAGGGAGTCAGGGTCACCTGGGATCCAGCAAACAGAAAATAACAGATAACAGTATAACACTTAACTTTGTAGAGGAGAGGAGAACCAGATGGGCATGCACACATACTCCAGGAAGAAATATAAGCCGCCCAGAAAAGCCTTCTGGGGAAGAATTTAAAGGGAAGCAATTAGTCCAACACATGACAGCTGAGAGAGGCTAAGGAGAGGAGGAGCTGAATGCCACAACACAGAAACTCAAAGAGGAGGTTCTGAAAGGCCTCTGTCAGAGCTTCTCAGCTGTCTGGTTGTGACAGATGAGCTTCAAGAGGTAGTCACCTGAAATAGTCTTCCAACAGTCTTGAAGGAGTTCCCAGAGATGCTTAGCACTTGTTGGCCCTTTTGCCTTCACTCTGCGGTCCAGCTCACCCGAAACCATCTCGATTGGGTTCAGGTCTGGTGACTGTGGAGGCCAGGTCATCTGGCGCAGCACCCCATCACTCTCCTTCATGGTCAAATAGCCCTTACACAGCCTGGAGGTGTGTTTGGGGTCATTGTCCTGTTGAAAAATAAATGATGGTCCAACTATTTGGATCCAAAGATCTCAAATTTGGACTCATTAGACCAAAGCACATATTTCCACTGGTCTAATGTCCATTCCTTGTGTTCTTTAGCCCAAACAAGTCTCTTCTGCTTGTTGCCTGTCCTTAGCAGTGGTTTCCTAGCAGATATTCTACTATGAAGGCCTGATTCACACAGTCTCCTCTTAACAGTTGTTCTAGAGATGTGTCTGCTGCTAGAACTCTGTGTGGCATTGACCTGGTCTCTAATCTGAGCTGCTGTTAACCTGCGATTTCTGAGGCTGGTGACTCGGATGAACTTATCCGCAGCAGCAGAGGTGACTCTTTGTCTTCCTTTCCTGGGGCGGTCCTCATGTGAGCCAGTTTCTTTGTAGCGCTTGATGGTTTTTGTGACTGCACTTGGGGACACTTTTAAAGTTTTCCCAATTTTTCGGACTGACTGACCTTCATTTCTTAAAGTAATGATGGCCACTCGTTTTTCTTTACTTAGCTGCTTTTTTCTTGCCATAATACAAATTCTGACAGTCTATTCAGTAGGACTATCAGCTGTGTATCCACCTGACTTCTCCACAACGCAACTGATGGTCCCAACCCCATTTATAAGTCAAGAAATCCCACTTATTAAACCTGACAGGGCACACCTGTGAAGTGAAAACCATTTCAGGTGACTACCTCTTGAAGCTCATCAAGAGAATGCCAAGAGTGTGCAAAGCAGTAATCAAAGCAAAAGGTGGCCACTTTGAAGAACCTAGAATATGACATATTTTCAGTTGTTTCACACTTTTTTGTTATGTATATAATTCCACATGTGTTAATTCATAGTTTTGATGCCTTCAGTGTGAATCTACAATTTTCATAGTCATGAAAGTAAAGAAAACTTTTTGAATGAGAAGGTGTGTCCAAACTTTTGGTCTGTACTGTATATTAAAGGGGACAGCATTGGAGCATCTCATTCTCAGATGCGCTCCCTTGCCCTGCGCTAAATCGCAATTTTGTTTTCAATAACACACAGAAGTTTCTGCCCGGCAGTGTGTTCTGTGACATCACCGACTCTGATGGGCGGGCTTTAGCGTTGCCCTAGCCGTTTTACTGGCTAGGGCAGCGCTAAATCCCGCCCATCAGTGCCAGTGACGTCACCGGGCTTCCTGGCAGCCCCATGGAGAGCCCCGGTACATCACCGGATCTCCAAAAAATGCCTTTGCCCTGCAGGATTTAGCGCAGGGCAAAGGAGAGCATCGGAGCATGAACTGCTCCGACGCTCCTGTCAGGGATGCTGCGGGGTGAAAATGGAGGTATGTCCGGGTTCAGCTCTGAACCCGGACAACCCCTTTAAGCTGGCAGCTCAAGGGGAGTGTCTTTTCTCAAGGGGGCGTGTCTCTCTCCCTATCACAACTCAGGATACAGTTGAAGGATAAAACGGAGCATGTGCGGCCTTCTCAGTGAGCAAGACAAAGAAATAAAAAAGAACAAACAGCAGGTGGCGCTATACAGATACATTTTATTGAATGACTTCGTGGCTATGCTCAATTTTTAATTACATGCAATTACAAAGAATTCAGGACCAGGTGCTGGTTTGAAGATTGTAGAATATTTTTCGTGGGAAAACCCCTTTAAGATTCTGAAGACACTTAAAGGGGTTGTCATGAAAAATGGGGGCATATCGCTAGGATATGCCCCCATTGTCTTATAGGTGCGGGTTCCTACCGCTGGGACCCGCACCTATATCAGGAACGGAGCCCTGCAAGTGAAGGAGGGCGCACTGGGCATAATTTTTTTATGGGGCCAGCGAAAATAGCCGAGCGCCATTTCCTTCGGCCCCATAGAAGTGAATGTGAGCGGGGGCCGCGCATGCACAGTACGCTCCCATTCACTTCTATGGGGAGTCAGCTTGGTGGTGGCCGGCCCGGAGTCCTCCAGCCACCACCTTGCGGGGCTCCGTTCTCGTTATAGGTGCGGATCCCAGCGGTGGGACCCGGACCTATAAGACAATGGGGGCATATTCTAGCGATATGGCCCCATTGTCCATGATGAGACAACCCCTTTAAGGGGGTCAAGGAAGCAGGAGAGGTGGAGCTCTGTAATACAAATTAAAATAAGACTATTATATTAGGAAATAAACCAGCTCACAATCCACTTCAACCAACCTAGATAAAAGATTACTTTTATCTGGCTATTCAGAAATATCTACAGCTGCTCAATATTTTGCAGTACATTTTTTCTCCACTAGAGGTCACAAAGTAGTGTTTAAAGGGGTTATCCAGAGACTATTAAATGCCCCCCATATGCCTGGGCCCCTCACAATGAATATACTTGCTTGGCTCCCTGCGCCGCTCCTGGGCGCCGCTCCATTTTAAGTACATTTCATTCGGCTGTCCCTTCTAATGACATCCAAACTGCACATGCGCCAATTGAACCCTTGCCAACGCATGCCAGGCGCAGAGGACAGTGAGGATGCCTGGCTCTATAGCTCATTGCCTGGTGGAAAGGCATTTCACGCAACCTGATGAACTCTAGCAGGCAGTAAAGCCGCAGTATGCCTGCTTTAATAGGGTCGATTCTACAGACTGATGCCTTTTAAAAACTAAAATAATAAGATATAAAAAATAAAATTAAAAAAATCCACAACATGCCATCAGTTCCATGAAGATTTCTGCAAGTCTGTGACATGTGGACAGGGTTTTCCAAACTGCATGTGTTGCGCAGTAAACTGCGGCAGATTTCAGGTACAGGTCCACAATACAAGGGCTCATGCCCACGAACTTAAGGGCTCCCTCCGTGTCCGTGTTGTGGACCACAAATTGCGGTTTGCAATGCACAGGCACCGGCCGTGGGGCAGCCGCATGTGGTCCGCAATCCGCATCCTACAGTCCGCACCACAAAAAAGTAGTGCGTGCACTACTTTTTTGAGGTGCAGAGGCACGTACAGTAAAGCCACGGAAGAACTCCGTAGTGCTTCTGTGGGCTTCCAATCCGTGCCTCCGTTCCGCATCTCCAGGATTGCGGACCCCTTGAAGTGAATGGGTCTGCAATCCGTGATGCACACGGCCGGTGCCTGTGTATTGCGGACCCGCCGTATGCGGGCCACAATACGGCCACGGTTGGGCAATGGCCGCATGCATGAGCCCTAACACACATAAATGACTGACTTCATGTAGCAGAAAGAACTGAGCTAATTATCTGGGCTAATTAGTAGCTCCATGTAGTTACTGACTACAGTCCTGGACACTGGTCTATTGTTAGCAGCTCTTCAAACAAAAGCGCTATTCGCCTTTCAGTAGATGAGAAGGTGGACGCAGTAGATACCAGTTATCTCAACAGTGAAACTCAAGCTGGAGAAAAATCTGATACTCTAAACACTTCAGACAAGTGCCTGGAAAGAAATTCCTAGATACAGTCATGTGAAAAAATTAGGACACCCTTTGAAAGCATGTGGTTTTTTGTAACATTTTTAATAAAAGGTTATTTCATCTCCGTTTCAACAATACAGAGAGATTAAAGTAATCCGACTAAACAAAGAAAACTGAAGAAAAGTCTTTTCAAGATCTTCTGTAAATGTCATTCTACAAAAATGCCTATTCTAACTGAGGAAAAAGATAGGACACCCTTGCCCCTAATAGCGAGTGTTACCTCCTTTGGCTGAAATAACTGCAGTGAGACGGTTCTTGTAGCCATCTACCAGTCTTCGACATCGGTCTGAGGAAATTTTACCCCACTCCTCAATGCAGAACTTTTTCAGCTGTGAGATGTTTGAGGGGTTTCTTGCACGTACAGCCCTTTTCAAGTCACCCCACAGCATCTCAATGGGATTCAAATCTGGACTTTGACTTGGCCATTCCAGGACTCTCCATTTCTTCTTTTTCAGCCAATCTTTGGTTGATTTACTAGTATGTTTTGGGTCATTGTCATGTTGCATGGTCCAGTTCCGCTTCAGCTTTAATTTTCTAACTGATGGTCTCACATGTTCTTCAAGCACCTTCTGATACACAGTAGAATTCATCGTGGATTCTATGATGGTGAGCTGACCAGGTCCTGCTGCAGCAAAGCAGCCCCAAACCATGACACTTCCACCTCCATGCTTCACAGTTGGTATGAGGTTCTTTTCTTGGAATGCTGTGTTTGGTTTACGCCAAACATGTCCTCTGCTGTTGTGTCCAAATAATTCAATTTTGGACTCATCTGTCCAAAGAACATTATTCCAGAAGTCCTGGTCTTTGTCAACTTTATCTCTGGCAAATGTCAGTCTGGCCTCGATGTTTCTCTTGGAAAGCAAAGGTTTCCTCCTTGCACACCTCCCATGCAAGTTAAACTTGTACAGTCTCTTTCTGATTGTAGAGGCATGTACTTCTACATCAACAGTAGCCAGAGCCTGCTGTAGTTCTCGAGATGACACTTTAGGGTTTTTGGAGACCTCTTTTAGCATCTTGCGGTCTGCTCTTGGGGTGAACTTGCTGGGGCGACCAGTCCTGGGCATGTTGGCAGTTGTTTTGAAAGCCCTCCACTTGTAGACTATCTTCCGGACAGTGGAATGGCTGATTTCAAAATCTTTTGAGATCTTTTTAAATCCCTTCCCAGACTCATAGGCTGCTACAATCTTTTTTCTGAAGTCCTCTGACAGCTCTTTTGCTCTCACCATGGTGCTCACTCTCACTTCAACAGTCAGGAGCACACCAAACTAAATGTCTGAGGTTTAAATAGGGCAAGCCTCATTCAACATGCAGAGTAACGATCTACTAATTATGTGCACCTGGTGTGATATACCTGTGTGAGATCTGAGCCAATTTAAGAGGGAATACATGTGAGGGTGTCCTATCTTTTTCCTCAGTTAGAATAGGCATTTTTGTAGAATGACATTTACAGAAGATCTTGAAAAGACTTTTCTTCAGTTTTCTTTGTTTAGTTGGATTACTTTAATCTCTCTGTATTGTTGAAACGGAGATGAAATAACCTTTTATTAAAAATTTTACAAAAAACCACATGCTTTCAAAGGGTGTCCTAATTTTTTAACATGACTGTATACGAGAGTGTGCCGACGGTGCATCGTCTTCTGTCGTTTCAGAAAAGTGCAATTCTGACAATTCTCTGCAGAACTTTGCACATAACCAGGACAAACCTCATCTGAACCCACCAAATTCAGTGGGACCAGAAGAACATCGAACATGTATGGCGGCCTCCTGACTATCTCCTAAAGGCAGATGTGGGGGCAGATAAGGCAATTTAAATCCAAGTGTCAATCCTTATATCTCTGGCTTCTGCCATCTGGGAGAGTCTGGAGTCCCCCATACACATTAGATGGTCAACCGTTCTTGCCAAATCTGCAGGTTTGGCCCACAATTATCCAATGTGCATGGCCAGGTCAGGTAGGTAAGCTACTGATAGAGGTGCCTGGCGGTGGTTTTCTCCATTCTGCCTATTCACACAATATATTCAGGCGCGGCCAAGCGGGTGTATGTATATGGGAAGGATAGATGTTTAAGGACCTTTTACATGGGCAGATTTTGTTCGAATGGCGACATAAACAATTGTTCTCCACTTACGATCGTTCTGTTACATTATTGCTGGCGGCTCATGTCCTGTTTACATGGGTTATGTGCTTTTATACCCTCATGAAAGGTCCAATCAGCCGACAGCATTTACTTTTTGGTGGCAGTTATTAGGTCATTCACCCAATCATCTGCTTATGTAAAAGAGCTTAAAAGGGCATCTGTCAGCAGATTTGTACCTAAAAAACAGTTTGTACTTGTATTCCGCTGTAGGTTCCGAGTATAACGGAATATGACGGATCCGTTATGCGTTCCCATAGACTTCTATTATGACGGATCAAAACGGAATGCCTCTTAAAGTCTTCCATTTTGTATTCGGTCTATGTATTCCGGTATAAATGGAACCAATAACGGAATACACGCAAGTGCGAACCCGACCAAACAAAGTCCTGTCGACAGGACTTTGTTTTCTGTCCTACATAACGGAGAGCAGACGGATCCGTTATGCGTTCCCATAGACTTGTATTATGACGGATCCAAACGGAATGCCTCTTAAAGGCTTCTGTTTTGAAATCCGTCCTAGCGTTATAAATGGAACCTATAACTAAATACCCTAACGCAACTGCAAACCCGCCCTTACATGTGCACTTGGCAGCTGAAGGCATCTGTGTTAGTTCCATGTTGATATGTGTCCGCATTGCTGAGAAAAATTTAGTTTTAATATATGCAAATGAGCCTCTAGGAGCAAAGAGGGTGTTACTGTTACACCTAGAGGCTCTGCTCTCTCTGCAACTGCAGAACCCCTGCACTTTGATTGACAGGGCCAGGCAGTGCAAACGTGCTCACGCCTAGCTCTGTCAATTAAAGTGGAGAAGTTGCAGAGACAGAGACAATGGAGACTCTAGGTGTAACAGTAACGCCCTCGTTGCTCCTAGAGGCTCATTTGCATATAATAAAACATCATTTTCTCAGCAGTGTGGGCTCATATGAACATGGGACCAACACAGATGTCTTCAGCTGCCAAGTGCACATCTAACAGGTCAGCCAGTGTCAGATGTACAAATCTGCTGACAGATGCCCATTAAAGGCAATGTACACCATTAAGGGTATTTTTTATGATTGCATTTTACTCATTTTGTGCTACAAATCGTTCTTTCATCTTGGTCTTTATTAAAAATGTTTCTGAGATACAAGGGTTATAAATAAATCTGTCTGCTTTCTTTGAATCCCATCATTTGACGGCTCATGTGTAGCTCTTATCTCTGATCTCCTGACTTCATAAACACTCATTAAGGCTACATGCACACGAATGTTGTTTGTTTCCGTGTCCGTTCCGTTTTGGGTTTTTTTGCGGATAGGATGCGGACCCATTCATTTCAATGGGTCCACCAAAAATGCAGACAGCACACCGTGTACTGTCCGCATCAGTATGTCCGTTCCGTAGCCCCGCAAAAAAAATAGAACATGTCCTATTCTTGTCCGTTTTAGGCATTGTTACAATGGATCCGCCCAAGAAAATAGATGGCTTACGGATGTCACCCGTTTTTTTTTTTTTGCGGATCCACAAAACACATACGGTCGTGTGCATGTAGCCAAAAGCTCAATGCTTAGAAAAGTGTGATAAGAATATGGCTTTATTAAGTGTTTATGAGTTCAGGTTTTTGGGTAGATTACTACAGAATTAATATTTTGCCGTGGATTTCACCCAGAACATTGCAAAGGGTGAAATCCATGTTAGAAATCCATATAAAAAATTGACATGCTACAGATTCCAAATTCACAGCATATCTGCTCTAAATTTACCAATTCTACCCTTAGTTTACTAATTCCCATATTTCATATCATTACTTCCTTTGAAATACAGAAAAATTGGTACAATCACAAATGCAAGGAAACATGCAACTCATCTCTACGAAGAGAAGATTATGTCTAGCCTCAGCTTCGCAGTTTATTTTTTTTTAAGTATGCATTTATTATACACAAATGAAAATTTGAAATTCTACAAAATGTAATTGGAAGATTTCCATATACTGCCAGCAGAGGGCGCACCTTAGCGTTCAGCTGTCAGACCAGCATTGGTCCCTGCAGTCTAGCCACATGTAAAATTTCTATTGAAATCCACAGCTGGCAGCCTTTGCAGTGAATCTTCACTATTTAGGTTTCCCACACGAAAGGCCCATTCAGGCCTTCCATACAAGGTATATAATCATAACCAAGACCTGTGTTGAATGCCATACATCACCCATAGGTTTTATAAACATATTCTGCATGGTATATATGTATATTCTTTGCAGTAGCCATATGTATAAGAAAGAGTGGTCTGCGGTGTTTCCCTATACAGGTGAAAATGGTGTGGCCTCTGTGGAGTGAATGGGGGCCTACAGACCCATATATTGTATATGCCATATATGTCGAGAGCTTTTTCCGTAATCGCAGTGCACTTAGTCTTACTTTATGCTTCGAACACATTTGAATTGAAATTTATTTTATTGTTCTTTTGCTTTCTAAATGAAAAAGCCTTTATTAAAAATGTCCTATTAAAAATGTTTTTCCATCTCAACAACTATGACATATCGCTAGAATTATGCCATAAATATCAGATCACCTCTGGGACCCACTCCTATCTCCAGAATGCGCTATTTGCAGAACTGCCGTAAATGGAGAGAATGCCGCACATGCACTGTTACTTCCCTACCTTGCCAGTGGGCACGCTCTGCAGGTTTGCAGCACCGCCGGCATCTTCACTCCTTCTCAGCTATAGCTGGCAGGCGTGCTCTTCAGCGAGCAGCGCTGCCACCATCTATTTTCCGTAGAAACCCAGCCAACCTCCATGTTCTGCAGTGCTGGACAGTCAGGAGTGACGCTGGGATGCCCCACGTCATGACGTCACAGGTTTCATGTCGGTGACTCATTCCATGTGATCTATGGGAGTGCTCTATTTAAACAGGCAACTGCTGGTCTATTCACCTGGATATATTAATTTTCGAATCTCTGGATTTTTGGACCTCAACATGTTTCTGTCTGCTACACCTTTGCCTGATGAGACTCTAGTTTTGGTACGTTTCTGTTTTCCGTTTAGGCGTGTTATTTCCCGCTCGGTTTGTTCAGCTTGTGGTTAGCCAACCCATCTAGTTGGCTATCTGCACTGTGTCTGTCACTATGTTTATTATTTTGTCCCTGCCCATTTCCTGTAGACCCCTGCACCTAGTAAAAGAAGGGACCGTTGTCCAGTTGCGGGCCATCATCTAGGGCAGATCGTGCAAGCAGGTAGGGACAGTGGTGGCGGTGAAGTTCAGGGCCTCACTGATCCCTACTGTGACATGCACGTTGTTCACTTCAGGGGCCCATTGTGGAGACAGGTGTGACCAGCACCAATCTGACATTTATGGCATAATAATAGCAATATGACATAATTGTTGATATGGGATAACCCCTTTTTTATTTGTTTCCGTAAAGCATGTTCAACTCCTATACTTACCTGGTTCTGCTGCCGCACACAGGCTGCACTATATTACAGTGTCGCTAGGGAGAGAAGCACATAGGGCAGTCTGCAGAGGAAGCTGGTAAGACACACCGGCTGTGCATCAGTACTGAGATGGAAATAAATACATCAACGGGAGGGGGTGAGGTGAATCGCACACTCCTCATCATCTGTGTCTATCGGCACAACGGTGAAGTGATCCCTCATGAGCTGTAGAAGGATAAATCAGTCCAGGAATAATGCTGTGCTGATATACGAGAGCTAGTGAAAACAGCAGCATCCTGGACACACAGAACTGACATCCAGCATATACAGTCCTGATCAAAAGTTTAAGTCCACTTGAAAAATGGCAAAAAATCATATTTAGCATGGCTGGATCTTAACAAGGTTCCAAGTAGAGCTTCAACATGCAACAAGAAGAAATGAGAGTGAGACAAAACATTTTTTGAGCATTCAATTAATTGAAAATAACGATTAAACTGAAACAGGCTGTTTTTAAGCTGATCCAAATTTTAGGACCACATGCCTTTAAAAGGCCAAATCTGTGCAAAGATGTGGATTTATTGTCATTTTCTGTCAGGTAGTCACACGTTGTGATGGCAAAGGCAAAAAAACTCTCCCTTTTTGAACGTGGTCAGGTTGTTGAACTGCATAAGCAGGGTCTCTCACAGCGCGCCATCGCTGCTGAGGTGGGACGCAGTAGGACAGTCATTTGGAATTTCTTAAATGATCCTGAGGGTTATGGAACAAAAAAGTCAAGCGGAAGACCCAAAAAAAATTTCATCAGCACTGAGCCGGAGGATCCAATTGGCTGTCCGTCAAGACACTGGACGATCCTCGACCCAAATAAATGCCCTTACTGGTGCTGACTGCAGCCCCATAACCATCAGATGGCATCGGAGACTGAAGGGCTTCAAAAACAAAAAACTTCTCCTTGAACGCTTCAGAACTACTCGTTTGGACTTTGCAAAAGAGCACCAAACATGGGACATTCAAAGGTGGAAGAAAGTTTTATTCTCTGATGAGAAAAAATTTAACCTTGATGGGCCTGATGATTTCCAACGTTACTGGCATGACAAGCAGATCCCACCTGAGATGTTTTCTACGCGCCACAGTGGAGGGGGCGCCATAATGGTCTGGGGTGCTTTTTCCTTCAGTGGAACAATGGAGCTTCAGGAAGTGCAGGGGCGTCAAACGGCCGCTGGCTATGTCCAGATGTTGCAGAGAGCATTCCTCATGACTGAGGGCCCTCGTCTGTGTGGTAACGACTGGGTTTTTCAACAGGACAACGCTACAATACACAATGCCCGCAGGACACGGGACTTCTTCCAGGAGAATAACATCACTCTTTTGGCCCATCCTGCGTGTTCCCCTGATCTAAATCCAATTGAGAACCTTTGGGGATGGATGGCAAGGGAAGTTTACAAAAATGGACAACAGTTCCAGACAGTAGATGGCCTTCGTGCGGCCGTCTTCACCACTTGGAGAAATGTTCCCACTCACCTCATGGAAACGCTTGCATCAAGCATACCGAAACGAATTGTTGAAGTGATAAACAATAACGGCGGAGCTACTCATTACCAAGTTCATGTTTGGAAGTTGGATTTCTGTTTTGGGGGGGTTTAGTTTTTTTTGGGAGGTGTGGTCCTAAACTTTTGATCAGCTGAAAAACAGCCTGTTTCAGTTTATTCGTTGTTTTCATTAAATTGAATGCTCAAAAAAGGTTTTGTCTCACTCCCATTTCTTCTTGTTGCATGTTGAAGCTCTACTTAGAACCTTGTTAAGATCCAGTCATGCTAAATATGTTTTTTTGCAATTTTTCAAGTGGTCTTAAACTTTTGATCAGGACTGTATTACTAGAAGGGCCACAGACACATGGGAAAAAGCTCTAATGAGGAGCAAGTAGGACATTGTATGTCAGGGGCTCGGAAAATTAAAGAATGGAAATTACAACTTAAAACGTAGTGCTACTAACATAAAACTAACATATAAAAATATATATTTTTTTCCATTTCAAAGGTGTCCATAGTCTTTAAACCCCTGCATAGAGTTATCTGATATAATGGATGTAGTAAGCACTTCAATAATGGTTGCTGGATCATGTGCGCTGTAGTAATCACTGCAGAACTGGACTTTGCACCAGTACATTGTCACTAACATTTGGCATTTGGTTATTAACTCATTTAATGCCGGAAAGCAATTTCTAGTTAAAAACAAAGCGACAGCTGCCAACAATGACATCAGTGAGTAAAGTCCGGTGGTGACTGCGGTGCTCACCCCGGCCAACACACAGACTTTACTTGTTTCAGCTTCAAAGCATGAAGATTAAGATGGCACCGTCCTAGAGGATCACTTAACCCTTGTTCCCCAGAGGAGGCTGCTCTAAGAATAAAGCCTCCTGCAATTAGAAGACAGACGTTACTTCATATTAATCGTGGAGAAGACAAAACACCTTATTGTGTGGGGTCCTGGACCTGTAGACGGCTCATTACCTTGAAATCTGAGGTTGAAAACAATGATTTATGGACTGAACCTAGCAAAGGAGGATAAACACCACAGTCCTACATTACCCTTGTGTACGTGAAAGGAATGCCTGCAATGGAGCAGCATAGCCGATACCTGTCCGGCGGTTCAGCCGTAGGCTGACATGATGACCTTCTTTGTCTTTGCAGCAGAAGAGGCCAATTCTTGTCTTACTGTTTTTCTTTTTTGCAAAACCTATAGGATAGAAAAACTGCAATTCATGGTAACAATTGATGACTTTTGCTGATTTTTTAACCTGCAAATGTGAACAGGGACATACATTGCAATAATCAATAGAGGACCCACTTGGTGCTGGTCCACACTGCCAAAATCTTCTTATCCAAAACTAAGAGGAGATCTGGCACTTACTCTCACCCTTGTTCCACCAGCTGTTTGTGTTACTTCCTAAAGAAGTAACCAGGGACATACACATATATCGTTGGGCCCCTAGGGCCCCCCATGGCAAAACTTAATAACCCCCCCCCCCCCATATATATTTCTGAAAAATGTTACATTTTTATGGATTTTTTTTTTATTTAATCAAAAGAAAGAAAATGGTGCTCCTCCTCACCCATTTTACTTGACTTTTATGTCACAAAAACTGGAATACGTGCTTTATAGATAGGGCACTCATTCTGTTCACATTCTGTATAAATACATTGCCAAATCTCCCCCATATAGCGCTTTGCTTCCTTTTACACGTTATATTGTAAAATTTTCTCCTTGCAGCCACCAATAGGGGGAGCTTAGTGCATAGGAATTTATACCACTGAACTCAATGAAGGCTGTAAAATCTCTCTGCTCTGAGCTCCCCCTAGTGTTAGCTGCTGGGAAATGCCATGGATTTTTTGCTGGGTTAAATTTAGACCTGCTGTCCCGTCCCCTTCCCCGCCACGCCTACTTTTTTAGACCTGGTGTCAGTGGGGAAAATAGGTGTATTTCTGGATAATAAATGACCCGTGTGTATTTAAAAACAGTCCTCATTTTGCATTAAGCAATCCCTGCCTTAAAGTTGACATTCTGTGGGCGTTCCCAGGTGGTCGAAGGGACTGGACTTTTTATTGTTGGCGAGTACAAGGGATGTCCAATCCGCCCTAAAAATTGCTGGTGGCCAAGAAAGTGTTTAAAATAAAGAAGAAAAATAAAGCCACTCACATACGGAATGCTGCTCTGTTTCAGGGGTGAGGCTCTCATTCCCGTTACTTCTGGTCCCTGGCAGACACAAAGTGTGATGTTTGGTCCGTGGTCGTATGGACTGCTGCAGCCCGTTTCTGGTTTCAGTGGTGACATGTTGGTGACGTGTCTGCAAACGGCACATGACCACTCAGCCTCTGCAGTGACAACCAGGTGGGGACACATCACCAGAGATAGGACATCACGGATAGGACATCACACTTCCGGTCCTCCGGGACTCAGGAGGAGCAGGGACAGGAGCCTCGCCCCTGGAACAGAGTGGCATTTAATCGGTGAGTGTCTTTCGTCTTCCCTTTATTTTAAACCCTCCCTGCCATCACTAATTGTTTTTTTGGGGGGTTACGCAACCCCTTTAAATCTCAGAACATTGCCAATCGCACAGGCTTCACAACTAACTAAATCATACCTGCAGTTAAAGGGGTTTCCTGACCCCTAGATCTCACTTTAAATGGCTGAGAATAGTTTTCATTCCTGAACGACATGTCACTCCCGTCTCCCGCTGCCTATGATTATCAGGATCACCCAGCTTTGCTGAAGTATGCACACATAGACCTCGAGATGAAATAATAAGTCTTCTGGAATGTTACTTCAGGCCTGTAGCTTCTGCTATAATGTGAGCCGCCTTTAAATCAGGACCCGTCTCCTCTCCTGACACATCTACTTTCATTCCCCATATAATAACGATTCTGGAGCCTCTATTCTTATGGCTCTATGTTGTGCCATTCCTTTATTATTCCTACAAGAAGTTTATAAATGAATTGCCAGCAGTCTGCAATAAAGATCCAGATGGGTGTTACTAGTTGGGTTTGTGTGTCCCTGCACAGTCTGACACTATCCAATCAGTGCTGCCAGGGTCAAACTGTGCAGGGACACCCCCCTAACTGGTAACACCCAGCTGGACCTTTATTGCAGACTGCTGGCAATTCATGCATAAACTTCTAGTAGGGACAATAGATGAACGGCACATCATAGAGTCATAAGAGTAGACGCTCTAGAATTGTTAGTACATGGGGATGCAAGTAGTTACTAAAACAAACGAGTCAGGAGAGAAGACAGGTCCTCTTTAACCTGTTCGCTACCAGCGCCGTACATGTACGGCGCTGGAGCGAAGTGCAAACATGGCGCTCGCTCGCGAGTGCAGCAGGCGTCATGGCCGGCGGGTCTCTGCTGTTTCAAACAGCAGAGACTCGTGGCTAATGCCCGCGACCAGCAATAATGATGATCGCGGTCATTAAAGCCTTTAGATGCCGTGATCCCCTTAGGCCAGGTTCACATCACTGTTATGCATTCCGTTACTGCTTTCTGAGCTTCAAAATCGTAAAAAAAATATATGTTAAAAATATATAAAAAAATAAAAAAAATTAAAGTTTAAATCACTGTAAAAAAAATAAATAAATATCATTATCGCTTCTCTTACCCCAATTTTTTTTATAAAATGTGATAAAAAAGTCACACACGCTCCAAAATGGTATCAATAAAAACTACAGATCGTCCTGCAAAAAATGAGCCCCCACACAGCTCAGTAGATATAACTATAAAAAAGGTATGGGGGTCAGAATATAGTGATGTTTAAATATATTGTTACACTATTTAGACATAAAAAACCTATACATATGTGGTATCGCAAATGAAGGGCACAGGTCAGTTTTGCCGCAAAGGGAACGCCGTGGGAACAAAATCCGTAAAACCGTGGAGGAATTGCGTTTTTTTCCAATTCCACTGCATTTAGATTTTTTTTTTCTTGCTTCCCACTACATTATATGTCATAGTAAATTGAAAAATGAAAAAAACTCCACTATCCTAAGGGTTAAAGCTCCCAGTAAATTGTATTAATGGTTGGTCTTTGTTCAAGGAAATATTCTCCATCTTTGTTTGCTCTGCTTTGTTAACCAGTCAAATATTTGTGTTCAAGAAAACTGTCATAAAGATAAGACGTGTTCTAATAAGCAAGGCCAGACTAGGACAGAATGTCAGCCCTGGTATTTGAAAGCATACAGGCCCACCCCAGGATGAAGACGTCACACAGACCCCATCCCAGTAGGAGAGGACATTCCTTTGTGCATTTTGGTTATCGGTGTAATACATTCAGCATGCTAGTTACAGTGAGGAACAGAAGTATTTGAACACCCTGCGATTTTGCAAGTTCTCCCACTTAGAAATCATGGAGGGGTCTAAAATTCACATTGTAGGTGCATTCCCATCTGAGAGACAGAATAAAATAAAAAAAATCAGAAAATCACATTCTATGATTTTTAAAGAATGTATTTGTCTTGCACTGTGTCACGGCTGGCGGTGGGGGAAACCCCCAGCCGTGCGGTACCCGGAGATGTTTGGTCGCTGCAAGACCACAGGATCAGGGAGCAGGTCACCTCCTAAAGTCTCCCTGATCTGACCCTAACTCCTAACCTGCATGGGCCGACCTTTAGGGTAGGAGGACCCATGCGCAGGAACCTCGGGTCCCTACTATCCCTCCGCAGGTCCCTAGGCTAGGAGCTGGATAGACTACCTGTTCCTCCAGAACACGGAGGAACAGGAGCCTAGAAAGGCCAAGCTGGAAATAAAGGGAATCCAATACCACTTATGGCAGTGGCAGGTATGTGGAACTTCAACCTCCCCTACCTGCCACAAACACACCGCCCGGAACCCATGCAAAAGTGCTGTCTGTCTACAACCACAGAGAAGACAACAGCACACACCATACATCACCCAGGGAACCAGGGAACCATAAGGTGCAACAAGCCAGCAACCACATACACATAAACATAACATCAGACAAGGTAACAAAGGTTTTACTAACAAGGTTTTATGACCAGAAGGATGGTCCTCACCAGGCAGATGGAGGAGACAGGAGGCTGCTCCAGCCAGCATGGCTGAGAGCAACCTACTGAAGCCTGCAAGAGACTCAGGCTATATAGGCCAAAAGGCCACACCCAACGATCAGCACACACCCAGTGAAGTCACACACACTGGGAAGGGAGTTAACCCTTCCAGCAACACAGAAGGGAAACTCACAAAAAGGGGAAAGCACACAACCTCACTCACCTGTCTCCGACGGCAACGGCATGCGTGGCAACCGTGTCCTCCAGAACAGCCAACAGGCCGAGACACTTCCACAGCATGCAAACATCACCAGACGTTGCCGCGGACAACCGCAGGTGAAGGGAGGAGTCCAGGTGCATATAAAACATCACCTCGTGCACAACAAACAACACAAAGTGCACACAGACATACAAACGGGCATTCACACAAAACCCGTTGCCAAGGGCAACCGCACGCACACTTGTTGTCCGCGGCAACCGCACCTGAGGCAAACAACTAAGTGCCCCCAGCTGCGGTTGACGAACTCCCAAACCGCGGGCAACAGCATGCGGCACCCAAGGAGTCACGACCATGACCAAGGGTCGTGACACACTGCTGAACATAAGTTTTTGAACACCTGAGAAAATCAGTGTTAATATTTGGTACAGAAGCCTTTGTTTGCAATTACAGAGGTCAAACATTTCCTGCAGTTCTTGACCAGGTTTGCACACACTGCAACAGGGATTTTGGCCCATTCCTCCACACAGATCTCCTCTAGATCTGTCAGGTTTCGGGACTGTCGCTGAGCAACACAGAGTTTCAGCTCCCTCCAAAGAAGTTCTATTGGATTTAGGTCTGGAGACTGGCTAGGCCACTCCAGAACCTTGATATGCTTCTTACGGAGCCACTCCTTGGTTATCCCGGCTGTGTGCTTCGGGTCGTTGTCATGTTGGAAGACCCAGCCACGACCCATCTTCAATGCTCTGACTGAGTGAAGGAGGTTGTTGCTCAAAATCTCACAATAAATGGCCCCATTCATCCTCTCCTCCTTAATACAGTGTGGTTGTCCTGTCCCCTTCGCAGAAAAGCACCCCCAAAGCATGATGTTACCACCCCCATGCTTCACAGTAGGGATGGTGTTCTTGGGATGCAACTCATCCTTCTTATTCCTCCAAACACGACGAGTGAAGTTAAGTCCAAAAAGTTCTACTTCGGTCTCATCTGACCACATGACTTTCTCCCATGCCTCCTCTGGATCATCCAGATGGTCATCGGCAAACTTCAGACGGGCCTGGACATGTGATGACTTGAGCAGGGGAACCTTCCGTGTAATGCATGATTTGAAACCATGACGGCGTAGTGTTCTACCGACAGTGACCTTTGAAACTTCCAGCTCTCTTCATATCATTGACCAGCTCCTCCTTTGTAGTTCTGGGCTGATTCCTCACCTTTCTTATCATTAGTGATACCCCACGAGGTGAGATCTTGCATGGAGCCCCAGTCCGAGGGAGACTGACAGTCGTCTTTAGCCTCTTCCATTTTCTCACAATTGCTCCAACAGTTGCTCTATTTTCACAAAGCTGTTTTGCAATTGCCCCGTAGCCCTTTCCAGCCTTGTGGAGGTCCACAATTTTGTCTCTGGTGTCTTTTGACAGCTCTTTGGTCTTGCCAATGGTAGTAGTTGTCATCTGGTTGACTGTCGGGTGGACAGGTGTCTGACTGACTGTGGGGTGGACAGGGGTCTTTAAAGAGCTCAGACAGGTGCTACTAAGTTAGATTAATGAGTGGAGTAGAGGTGGACTTTTTAAAGGCACAGTAACAGGTCTTTGAGAGCCAGAATTGTTGCTGTTTCTCAGGTGTTCAAATACTGATGTTCAGCAGTGCAAGACAAATAAATTCTTTAAAAATCATACAATGTGATTTCCTGAATTTCTTTTTTAAATTCTGTCTCTCAGAGTGGGAAAGCACTATGTAAATTTCAGACCCCTCCATGATTTCTAAGTGGGAGAACTTGCAAAATGTCAGTGTGTTCAAATACTTCTGTTCCTCACTGTATATCCACATACTAGTTATTTTACATATCTGTGGCACATTTACACAGAGCAATAAAAGATAGATAGATAGATAGATAGATAAGATATGAGATAGATAGGCACTCCCAAAAAGTAAGTTAAAAATAGTGTTCTTCAATCACCAGAAAGCAACGTTTCAGTCCTCTTACTGGGACTTTGCATACATATAGGCCCGATAGGGTAAGTGATCATAATACATACTTCACGCAAAAAACATGATTATAGTAACATAGTAACATAGTATATAAGGCCGAAAAAAGACATTTGTCCATCCAGTTCGGCCTGTTATCCTGCAAGTTGATCCAGAGGAAGGCAAAAAACCCCTGTGAGGTAGAAGCCAATTTTCCTCACTTAAGGGGAATAAAAATTCCTTCCCGACTCCAATCAGGCAATCAGAATAAATCCCTGGATCAACGATATCTCTCTAGTAGCTATAGCCTGTAATATTATTACGCTCCAGAAATACATCCAGGCCCCTCTTGAATTCCTTTATTGTACTGACCATCACCACCTCCTCAGGCAGAGAGTTCCATAGTCTCACTGCTCTTACCGTAAAGAATCCTCTTCTATGTTTGTGTACAAACCTTCTCTCCTCCAGACGCAGAGGATGTCCCCTCGTCACAGGCACAGTCCTGGGAATGAATAGATGATGGGAGAGATCTCTGTACTGACCCCTGATATATTTATACATATTAATTAGATCTCCTCTCAGTCGTCTTTTTTCTAAAGTGAATAACCCTAATTTTGATAATCTTTCAGGGTACTGTAGTTGCCCCATTCCAGTTATTACTTTAGTTGCCCTCCTCTGGACCCTCTCCAGCTCTGCTATGTCTGCTTTGTTCACTGGAGCCCAGAACTGTACACAGTACTCCATGTGTGGTCTGACTAATGATTTGTAAAGTGGTAGGACTATGTTCTCATCACGGGCATCTATGCCCCTTTTGATGCAACCCATTATCTTATTTGCCTTGGCAGCAGCTGCCTGACACTGTTTTTTGCAGCTTAGTTTGCTGTTTATTAAAATTCCTAGATCTTTTTCCATGTCAGTGTTACCGAGTGTTTTACCATTTAGTATGTACGGGTGACTTGCATTATTCCTTCCCATGTGCATAACTTTACATTTGTCAGTGTTAAACCTCATCTGCCACTTATCTGCCCAAGCCTCCAATCTATCCAGATCCCTCTGTAGCTGTATACTGTCCTCATCAGTGTTAATTACTTTACACAGTTTAGTGTCATCTGCAAAAATTGATATTCTACTATGCAAGCCTTCTACAAGATCATTAATAAATATATTGAAGAGAATAGGGCCCAATACTGACCCCTGAGGTACTCCACTAGTGACAGTGACCCAATCTGAGTATTTACCATTAATATCCACCCTCTGTTTTCTATCACTCAGCCAGTTACTTACCCACATACAGACATTTTCTCCCAGTCCGAGCATTCTCATTTTATATACTAACCTTTTATGTGGTACAGTATCAAATGCTTTGGAGAAGTCCAGATACACAACATCCATTGATTCGCCGCTGTCAAGTCTAGAACTTACCTCCTCATAGAAACTGATTCAATTTGTTTGACATGATCGATCCCTCACGAAGCCATGCTGATATGGCGTTATTTGCTTATTTCCGTTAAGATGCTCTAACATAGCATCTCTCAGAAAACCTTCAAACAGTTTACCCACAACAGATGTTAAACTTACCGGCCTATAGTTTCCAGGCTCTGTTTTTGGACTCTTTTTGAATATTGGCACCACATTTGCCATGCGCCAATCCTGTGGGACATTCCCTGTCAATATAGAATCTGCAAATATACAAAGGTATCCTTTCATAAGACATCATAAACAGTGTTTACTCTGTTGTTTTTAATCAATTATTTTTAATTCTGCACCTGGACATACAAGGCTTTTCTTAACCCCTTAAGGACCGGGCCATTTTGCACCTTAACCTCTTTCCGTCTGCCCATAGGATATAAAACGTCCTATGGGTGGATCTCTATTTCTGAATGGACGTTTCTGAACGTCCGTTCAGAAACTGCAGCTGCACGCTAATCGTGCAGCTGCTGATCGGGTTGCCCGCTGTCAGTGACAGCAGGGCACCCCAGAGAGAAGGCAGGGACAGTGCCCAGGTGTCCCTGCCTTCTGGATCCCTGCCTTCTGGATCGCTATGCGCTTCCTGTTCCGGCCCGGCGGTCATGTGACTGCCGGGACCGGAGAGTGCAGGAGCTGTGTGAGGTCTTTCACAGACCTCGATCAGCCCTGCTCTGAGGCTGTACAGCGCTGTATTGCGCTGTACAGCCTCTCTGGGGGGTGCATTTCTCCTGTAACTGGGGCTACTATGTCAGCCCCAGTTACAGAAGAAATCAACAGTGAAAAAAAAAAAGGAAAAGTGAAGTAAATGTCCCCCAGAGGTCTTGTATGACCTTATGGGGGACGAAAAGTGTAAAATAAAAAATAAAGGGTTGAAAAAATAAAATAAAAAAAGTTTCACATGTAAAAAAAAAAAAAAGTCCCCAAATAAGGAATAAAAAAAAAATTTAAAAATAGAAAAATTTTTATAAAATAGACATATTTGGTATTGCCGCGTCCGTAAAAACCAGCTCTATAAAAATATCACATGACCTAACCCCTCGGGTGAACACCGTAAAAAAAAAAAAAAAAATGTGTCAAAACAAGCAATTTTTGTCACCTTACATCACAAAAGGTGCAACACCAAGTGATCAAAAACGCGTATGTCCCACAAAATGGTACCAATAAAACCGTCACCTCATCCCGCAAAAAATGAGACCCTACATAAGAAAATCTCTAAAAAAATAAAAAAAACTATAGCTCTTAGAACATGGAGACACTAAAACATCATTTTTTTGTTTCAAAAATGCTATTATTGTGTTAAAGTGAAACAAATAAAAAAAAAGTATACATATTAGGTATTGCCGCGTCCGTAAAAACCAGCTCTATAAAAATATCACATGACCTAACCCCTCGGGTGAACACCGTAAAAAAAAAAAAAAAACTGTGTCGAAACAAGCAATTTTTGTCACCTTACATCACAAAAGGTGCAACACCAAGTGATCAAAAACGCGTATGTCCCACAAAATGGTACCAATAAAACAGTCACCTCATCCCGCAAAAAATTAGCCCCTACATAAGAAAATCTCTAAAAAAATAAAAAAAAATATAGCTCTCAGAACATGGACACATTAAAACATAATTTTTTGGTTTCAAAAATGCTATTATTGTGTAAAACTTTAATAAATGAGAAAAAGTATACATATTAGGTATCGCCACGTCCGTAACAATCTGCTCTATAAAAATGCCACTTGACTGAACCCCTCAGGTGAACGCTGTAAAAATAAATAAATAGAAACTGTGCTAAAACAACCAATTTTTTGGTCACCTTGCGACATAAAGTGTTATAATGAATGATCAAAAAATCATATGTACCCAAAAATAGAATAAAACTGGCACCTTATCCCCTAGTTTCCAAAATGGGGTCACTTCTTGGGAGTTTCTACTGTAAGGGTGCATCAGGGGGCTTCAAATGGGACATGGCATCTAAAAACCATGTGGAGTTCCTTTTCTTCTGCGCCCTGCCGTGTGCCCATACAGCAGTTTATGACCACATGTGGGGTGTTTCTGTAAACCGCAGAATCTGGGTAATAAATATTGAGTTTTGTTTGGCTGTTAACCATCGATGTGTTAAAGAAAAAATTTGATTAAAATTGAAAATCTGCCAAAAAAGTGAAATTTAAAAATTTGTAAAATCGGTTTTGAATACCTTGAGGGGTGTAGTTTCTACAATGGGGTCATTTATGGGGGTATCCACTATGTAGGCCCCATAAAGTGACTTCAGACCTGAACTGGTCCTTAAAAAGTGGGTTCTGGCAATTTTCTTAAAAATTTGAAGAATTGCTTCTAAACTTCTAAGGCCCCTTTCACACGGGCGAGTTTTCCGTGCGGGTGCGATCCGTGCGGCGAACGTATGGCACCCGCACTAAATCCTGACCCATTCATTTCTATGGGGCTGTGCACATGAGCGATGTTTTTAACGCATCACTTGTGCGTTCAGTTGAAATCGCAGCATGCTCTATATTTTCCGATTTTGACGTGACGCAGGCCCCATAGAAGTGAATGGGGTGTGTGAAAATCGGATGGCATCCGCAAGCAAGTACGGATGCCGTGCGATTTGCACGCATGGTTGCTAGGAGACCATCGGGATGGAGACCCGATCATTATTATTTTCCCTTATAACATGGTTATAAGGGAAAATAATAGCATTCTGAATACAGAATGCATAGTAAACCAGCGCTAGAGGGGTTAAAAAAAATAAAAAATAATTTAACTCACCTTAGTCCACTTGCTCGAAGCTGGCATCTCCTTGTGTCTCCGCTGCTGATGAACAGGACCTGGGGTGAGCTGCTCCATTAAATAGAGCTTAAGGACCTTCGATGACGTCACTCCGGTCATCACATGATCTTTTACCATGGTGAATCACCATGGTAAAAGATCATGTGACCTACCATGTGATGACCGGAGTGACGTCATTTAAGGTCCTTAACCTGTATTTAATGGAGTAGCTCACCCCAGGTCCTGTTCATCAGCAGCGGAGACACAAGGAGATGCCGGGCTTCGCGAGCAAGTGGACTAAGGTGAGTTAAATTATTTTTTATATTTTTTTAACCCCTCTAGCGCTGGTTTACTATGCATTCTGTATTCAGAATGCTATTATTTTCCCTTATAACCATGTTATAAGGGAAAATAATACAATCTACAGAACACCGATCCCAAGCCCGAACTTCTATGAAGAAGTTCGGGTTTGGGTACCAAACATGCGCGATTTTTCTCACGCGAGTGCAACGCATGACAATGTTTTGCACTTGCGCAGAAAAAATCGCGCATTTTCCCACAACGCACCCGGCTCTTATCCGGGCAAAAAAACTCACGCCCGTGTGAAAGAGGCCTAAGCCTTCTAACGTCCTAAAAAAATAAAATGACATTTCCAAAATGATGCCAACATAAAGTAGACATATGGGGAATGTTAAGTAATAAATATTTTATGAGGTATCACTTTCTGTTTTAAAAGCAGAGAAATCGATATTTTTAAAATTGCGAATTTTTAAAATTTTTGGGTAAATTTGGGATTTTTTTCATAAATAAAGGTGAAATATTTTGACTCAAATTTATGACTATCATGAAGTACAATGTGTCACGAGAAAACAATCTCTGAATGACTTGGATAAATAAAGGCGTTCCAAAGTTATTACCACATAAAGTGAGATATGTCAGTTTTGCAAAATTAGGCCTGGTCAGGAAGGGGGCAAATGGCCCAGATGGGAAGTGGTTAAGGACCAGGCCATTTTTTGTCACTTTATGTGGTGATAACTTTAAAATGCTTTTACTTATCCAGGCCATTCTGAGTTTGTTTTCTCACACATATTGCACTTTATGACAGTGGTAAAATTGAGTAAAAAAAAAAAGTAATTTTGATAATTTGAAAAAAAATACCAAATTTACCCAAAGTTTTGAAAGATTAGCAAATTTACATTTTTCTACTTTTATAATAGTAATAACTCCAAAAAGAGTTATTACTTTACATTTCCCATATGTCTTCTTCATGTTTGGATCATTTTGTGAATGCCATTTTATTTTTGGGGGACGTTAGAAGGCTTAGAAGCAAATCTAGAAATTTTTAAGAACATTTCCAAAACCCACTTTTTAAGGACCAGTTCAGGTCTCAAATCACTTTGTGAGGCTTACATAATAGAAACCAGCCAAAAATTACCTCATTTTAGAAACGACACCCCTTAAGGTATTTAAAACTGATTTTACAAACTTTGTTAACCCTTTAGGTGTTCTACATGAATTAATGGAAAATGGAGATGAAATTTCACTTTTTTGGCAGATTTTCAAATTGTAATCAATTTGTTTCCGCTAACAAAGCAAGGGTTAACAGCCAAACAAAACTCAATATTTATTGCCCTGATTCTGTAGTTTACAGAAACACCTCATATGTCGTCGTAAACGGTTGTACGGACACACAGCATTGCGCAGAAGGAAAGGAACGCAATATGGTTTTTGGAAAGCAGATTTCACTGGGATAATTTTAAGCTGCCATGTCACATTTAAAGACCCCCTGATGCACCCCTAGAGTAGAAACTCCTAAAAAAGACCCCATTTTGGAAACCATGGGATAGGGTGGCAGTTTTTTTGGTACTATTTTAGGGTAGATATGATTTTTGGTTGCTCTAAATTACACTTTTTGGGAGGGTAATAAAAAATATCTGTTTTGGCACCGTTTTTATTTTTTGTTATTTACAATGTTTATCTGACAGGTTAGATCATGTGGTATTTTTATAGAGAAGATTGTTACGGATGCGACAATACCAAATATATTAACTTTTTTGGGTTGTTTGTTTCAGTTTTACATAATAAAGCATTTTTGAAAAAAAATCATGTTTTAGTGTCTGCATATTCTGAGAACCATAGTTTATAAATTTTTTGGGCGATTGTCTTAGGGTTTTTTCGGGATAACGTGATGGTTAGATTGGCACTATTTTGGGGTGCATATAACTTTTTGTGATTTAAGGTGACAAAAAATGGCTTTTTTTACACCGTTTTTATTTTTTACAGTATTCACCTGAGGGGTTAGGTAATGTGATATTTTTATACAGCAGGTTCTTACGGACGCGGTAATACCTAATGTGTGTACTTTTTTTAATTTATTTTTTACACAATAACAGCATTTTTGAAATAAGAAAAAAATCATGCTTTAGTGTCTCCGTATTCTGAGAGCCATATTTTTTTTATTTTTTGGGTGATTGTCTTAGGTAGGGGCTCATTTTTTACGGGGTGAGGCGATGGTTAGATTGGTACTATTTTGGGGGGAATACGCCTTTTTGATTGCTTGGTGTTGCACCTTTAGTGATGTAAGGTGACCAAAAAATTTTTTATCACTGTTTTTATTTTATTTTTGGGACAGTGTTCACCTGAGGGGTTAGGTCATGTGGTGTTTTTATACAGCCGGTTGATACAGAGGCGACAATACCTAATATGACTATTTTTTTACAATTTTTTTTAACTTTATTTTGGGAAAAGGACTTTTTTTTTTACTTAAAACTTTCAATTTTTTTTGTCCCTTAACTTTTTTGTCCCACTCTAGGAATTCAACTTTTGGGGGTCTGATCCCCTTTACAATGCATGACAATACATGCATTGGCTGTAAGTGTATTACACACTGTAATACACTTCAGCCAGCTTGCCTGTGAGATCCACAGCATCACTGGGACCCGATGGCTGCTCCCTCCCTCTCCATACATTGCACATCTAGGGTTTATGTGTCAGCATCAGTGTTTTCAACGATGTCGGCGCATACAGCAGGGGTCCTGCTATCAGTGACTGCTGGAACCCTGCCACTGATCGCGTGGGCGCAGCTCCTGCACCTGCCTGATCAGCCCACCATAATAATACAGCGCCGGACGGCAAATCACGTCCCGCAGTGCCATACTATTACGGCGCTGGTCGGGAAGGGGTTAAAGAACACTATTTTTAATTTACTTTTTGGGAGTGTCGTGGAATTTTTCAAAGATAGATAGACAGATAGATAGATATAAGATATGAAATAGATAGATATGAGATAGATTAATAGATAGAAAAATAAATATGAAATAGATACTTTGACAATCTCTTATGTCATTCGTCTTCCATAGTATGGCAGGTATACTATTAGAGAACCTGCCCCATGAAAATGAAAATTCATCTGCAGGCAGCATTTTATAGAGCAGGAGGAGCTGAGCAGACTAGTATATAATGTCATAGGAAAGTATTCCGTAAAACTTGTATTTCATTCATTTAAATTCCTGCTATAAAAAACAGTCATGTGACCAAGTTTCTATTAGCTAATGCATTTTTGGGGAATATTTCGGGAACTGTACATCCTAGAGAGCTGAGACCTGGTCTAAAACCTTCCCTGACACCTGATGTACCAGTGTGCCAAATTTCGTGATTGTAAATGCGACGGTGCGGATTCCTTTAGCGGACACACACACACACTCTCAGCTTTATATATTAGATATATTCAGATGCCGTGGTGAAAAATTGATCACAAAAACTGCCATAAAAAGCTATGTGTGAATCCACCCATATAATGTGCAGATCTTTCTGACAAACCAGGTTCTCCAGAGCACAAGCCACTGTTTGAAGACAACTATACGCCGTACTCCTGTTCAGACTACTTTATGTGCTACAAATCTGTCAATCACACAGGTCTTCAGAAATGTATCCATACTCTTGTCAGTTTCTAATAAATAATGGATTGGACCTTGAGAAGAACATCCGCCCATGGCCATGCCTCAGCGCTCAGATAGTGTCCATGTTACAGCGAGGAGTCCTAATCTCTTGGCACAGATGGAAGCTGGGACCTTATCAGCACTTACACACACAGTATGATGCTGAGCGTCAGGAATTCACCGAGACCTGGAAGGGATAACAGTTATCGCTGGTCTTCTGCCATATTCGTTTTGGATACAACGTACCATAATATTGAGCTCTGGTAAACTATCAGAAATAGGGGACTCTAGGCTGTACTTTTTTTGTTCAAAAACACTAATGGGGTCATTCATCAAAGTGGTGTAAAGTAGACCTGGCTTAGTCGCCCATAGCAACCAATCAGATTCCACCTTTCATTTTTTGACAGCTCCTTTGGAAAATGATTGGTTGCTATGCCAGATCTATTTTACACCAGGTTGATGAATGACCCCCCCATACATTTTGGCAGCATTTTTTGTATTGCTTTTTTGCATCCAGATGCTACATGTTGCTCAGTAGGAAATGATTAAACTCCTTGCAAAGGGCTCATGCACACGAATATGTGCCGTGCACCGTCCGTGTGGCCGGCGCTGATGGATGCAGACTCATTCAACTTGAATGGGTCTGTGATCAGTCTGCTCCCCCAAAAAATAGAGCATGTTCTATTTTTTTTTACTGGGGCTTCGTAGTGCTGCCATGGCCTCCGCACTGTATCTTCCAGATTGTGATCCCATTCAAGTGAATAGGTCCGCATCCCTGAAACGGTGCACACACGGCCGGTGCCTGTATATTGCGGACCCGCTGTTTGCAGGCCGCAATAAGGGAAAGGTCGTGTGGATGAGCCCAAACATAGTTTTTTGTAGTGGCATTTTAAAGGAAATCTGGATCAAAAACACCCCCCAAACTAGAGTTAGCGGTGTATAGTGTCAGTGACGCTGAGTTCAATGATGTCATTTTTATCGTCGTACTCACTTGCACTGTGACGCTCTCCTCCCACAAACCAGCAGTAAAATGCATTGAATGGACTCCTCTTTGAGTCCTCTCCATTAGGCCTTATGCACACGACCGTATTTTTTCACGGTCCGCAAAACGGGGTTCCGTAGGTCCGTGATCCGTGACCGTTTTTTCCTCCGTGGGTCTTACTTGATTTTTGGAGGATCCACGGACATGAAAAAAAAGTCATTTTGGTGTCCGCCTGGCCGTGCGGAGCCAAACGGATCCGTCCTGAATTACAATGCAAGTCTATGGGGACGGATCCGTTTGACGTTGACACAATATGGTGCAATTGCAAACGGATCCATCCCCCATTGACTTTCAATGTAAAGTCAGGAGTCCCTTTTATACCATCGGATCGGAGTTTTCTCCAATCCGATGGTATATTTTAACTTGAAGCGTCCCCATCACCATGGGAACGCCTCTATGTTAGAATATACCATCGGATTTGAGTTACATCGTGAAAACTCATATCCGACAGTATATTCTAACACAGAGGGGTTCCCATGGTGATGGGGACGCTTCTAGGTAGAATATACTACAAACTGTGTACATGACTGCCCCCTGCTGCCTGGCAACACCCGATCTCTTACAGGGGGCTATGATACGCACAATTAACCTCTCAGGTGCCGCACCTGAAGGGGTTAATTGTGCATATCATATCCCCCTGTAAGAGATCAGGGGCTGCCAGGCAGCAGGGGGCAGACCCCCTCCCTCCCCAGTTTGAATATCATTGGTGGCACAGTGTGCGGCCCCCCTCCCTCCCTCTATTGTATTTAACTCATTGGTGGCACAGTGTGCGGCCCCCCTCCCTCCCTCTATTGTATTTAACTCATTGGTGGCACAGTGTGCGGCCCCCCTCCCTCCCTCTATTGTATTTAACTCATTGGTGGCACAGTGTGCGGCCCCCCCTCCCTCCCTCTATTGTATTTAACTCATTGGTGGCACAGTGTGTGCCCCCCCTCCCTCTATTGTATTTAACTCATTGGTGGCACGATCATTGGTGGCAGCGGAGAGTTCCGATCGGAGTCCCAGTTTAATCGCTGGGGCTCCGATCAGTAACCATGGCAACCAGGACGCTACTGCAGTCCTGGTTGCCATGGTTACTTAGCAATATTAGAAGCATCATACTTACCTGGCTGCTGGCTGCTGTGATGTCTGTGACCGGCCGGGAGCTCCTCCTACTGGTAAGTGACAGATCTGTGCGGCGCATTGCTTATAGCACAGACCTTTCACTTACCAGTAGGAGGAGCGCCCGGCCGGGGCGGATTAATTGTGCGGATCACAGCCCCCTGTAAGAGATCGGATGCTGCGAGGCAGCAGGGGGCAGTTATGCCCACAGTTCTTAGTATATTCTAACTTGAAGCGTCCCCATCACTATGGGAACGCCTCTGTGTTAGAATATACTGTCGGATCTAAGTTTTCACGATGTGAAAACTCAGCTCTAAAAAAAGCTGTATTAAAGTAGCCTACGGATCACGGACGCGGATGGCAATCTTGTGTGTCTCCGTGTTTTTTCACGGACCCATTGACTTGAATGGGTCCGTGAACCGTTGTCCGTCAAAAAAATAGGTCAGGTCCTATTTTTTTGACGGACAGGAAACACGGATCACGGACGCGGATGACAAACGGTGCATTTTCCGAGTTTTCAACGGACCCATTGAAAGTCAGTGGGTCCGCAGAAAATCACGGAAAACGGAACAACGGACACGGATGCACACAACGGTCGTGTGCATGAGGCGCTAATAACGTGGACAGAGATTTCATTATCAGTGCGAAGAGCCTGGATGTTTCTGACACTGTAATTAATCTGACATCTGTCTCAGGGACGCAGATCTGATCGTAGACCCATCTCTTCAAATCTCTGGCGTGGGGGGAGGGGTGAACGTCATTTCTGACACTGTAATTAATCTGACATCTGTCTCAGGGACGCAGATCTGATCGTAGACCCATCTCTTCAAATCTCTGGCGTGGGGGGAGGGGTGAACGTCATAGAAAAAAACTATTATTTTTTATTTTATTTCCTGAGGATATTGTGTGCAATCATGCTAAAATGTCAGCGTCCTCTGAGACTGTTAGGTAACATTTGTCATCAGGGCCGTAAATAATATTTTTTCCTGGGGGGGTTCAGCTTTCTCAGATTATAAGAGTCATCATTAACATCCACAGATATCTCCCCCCCCCCATAACAGTGTCCCTGACAGTGTCCCTATTGTAAGACGGACCCGCCGTTCCTTATGTAAGTGACTAAGTGAGCTACTTGTGCAAAGTATATGTACTACTACTATCTAATAATCTATCACTAACTTACTGGGACTGGGACGGTCAGGACTCCAGATGCTTGGGTACTGGGCGAGTGGGCGGGCAGGCAGGCTAGCTCCCTCTCTTCAAAGACTTAAACTAGGCGGCCGGCGGCGGCAGTGTAACGTGACGTCACTCACTACGTCATGCCGCAGGCGCATGCTCCTCCCACTTTATGAATGAAGGAGGAGCAGGCGCGTGACATCGGAGTGAGTGACGTTATGTGGCCGGCCGCCGGGAGACGGAGTCACGGAGGCGGAGCACAGGAGCAGTGGGGGTGGACTGAATACACTGTCTACAGTATGTCTCTTTGTGTTATAGTTACCATCTGTGCAGTCGCCAGCCCTGTCGGACACTAATGCGGGGCTGGCAGGCGGCAGTGCAGGAGGCGGAGCACAGGGGTGTGATTAGGGTGTGCCCAGGCACACCCGGCACACCCCGTGCGCACTCCTATGCTGCCCGCCCTGCAGCCTTCATCACCTCTCTGTGTGCCGCACTGCTGGCGCCGCTTTTGCAGGCAGCGGCACGCCCGGGCCGTTCTCTGGCAGGTTAGGAGGACAGACACTCGGGGGGGGGGGGGGGTTTGAAGCCCCCTATCCCCCCCCCCTTATCTACGCCCCTGTTTGTCATTTCAAAACACCTTTTCTGGAGAGTCACACGGTACAGAAATAGAGGCTGTGAAGGCTGATGATACTAGAGCAGGATTTACCCAGTGACCTTCATTGACTACGTTACTAGAGCAAGGACCCACTCCTTTTTCAGAGGACCCACCCCTTTCCCAGAATGTTCAACCCATACTTGTTTTGAACATACTTAAAGGGGTTGTCCGGGTTCAGAGCGGAACCCGGACATACCTCCATTTTCACCCCGGCAACCCCCCTGACAGGAGCATCGGAGCAGTTCATGCTCCGATGCTCTCCTTTGCCCTGTGCTAAATCGCGCAGGGCAAAGGCATTTTTTGGAGATCCGGTGACGTACTGGGGCTCTCCATGGGGCTGCCAGGAACCCCGGTGAAGTCACCGGCACTGATGGGCGGGATTTAGCGCTGCCCTAGCCAGTAAAACTGCAATTTCGGGACTGTTAGCAACTATGTCTGAAGTAGTGGGTCAAGGTGTGGAGCTGGAACTTAAAGTGGCCCTGGAAAAATAAAAATAAAAGTGGCCCCCAGGTTGTAGGTAGGTTCTGATTGACAGAAGGCGGATGAACAACACAGGCGGAGACAAGTGAAGTAGGTGGGGACAGCAAGATACAGCCCCTGCAAAACCAAATACCACAGTGCAGCACAAAATACTGTCGTCCCCACAGCAGTATTGAACAGCATCACCATCTTGAGGATGGTAATACAGTTTAATTTGGGAGGGCACTTGCAGCTGCCGGCCAAGTACCTGATGCTTCTAGCATTCATTAATGCTGAGAGGATAAGATCGTTAGGTACTTTGCTTGCCACAGTGAGAAGGGCTGAGGAAGCCCCCTTGGGCATCGGCCAACCAGGAAAATTCCCTGTAAGGTCTAAGGACAGTTTGCCCCTCTATGGGTCTAATGACGCAGCATCCTGGTGCCAAAAATAGTTAGAGCTCATGAAGGCATTCTTTCCAGGAGAAAGCAGAGATCCAGAGCTGTGTAGGATATTTGACAGCTCTGCTGGGAGTCCGAGATGTTGCCTTTTTTGGGGGGGGGGGACGTCCCGAACGTTTTGGAAGAGTTGGCAAGTGTGGCTAAAATGAAGCTTCACCTTTTAACATCTTCTGACGTGTCACTTAGACATGTCAGAAGTCCTCGATAGGGACAAATGGTCAGTGACTCCTAATGAATGCCAGAATGCAGCGACCATGATGTTCCTCCAAGAACCATGCCCTTCTTCAGACTTGGTGATCTGCGGATCTAAAATTCTGTAGTTGGAAATATCACATTTGTAGAGCCTGGGTGACTGTAGTTTACCACCACCACCACCACAGGACCCCCAAATAAAGCAAACAAACATATTTGGTGGGCACCACACATTGTAAAGCTGCTTTAGATGTCTCAGCACCAGCCTTCAACATGGAAAGAAAATCACAAGTCATGGGTGAATTTGCTGAGACTGGTGTTTCATACTACAGCTTTAATAATAAATGCACAGGAGTAAGATTTGCCAAATTTACTTAGTACAGGCCCCTAAATAAATTTGGCACATCTTCTAGAAGTCCGTGCACCTAAAAAACTAATTTCTGCCATAGTTTTGCTCTATAATTTATGTCAGTTTCTGGCTTAAATCACAGTAAATTTGTTGGGCCGCTGCAGAGTAAAGCTCTTAGCAACCAATCACAGGGCAGCTTTCATTTTTCAAGAGCACAGTAAGAAATGAAAGCTGTGCTGTGATTGGTCGCCATTGGCAACAACAGCAAAATGAAAGCTGTGCTGTGATTGGTCGCCATTGGCAACAACAGCAGTTTCCCTATTAGACAAGGAACTCTAGTCATTTCCTACTTTTGCTTATTTCTTTCCCCTTGGGGCCGTTTAAATAAGGACATTTCATCTTGGGTCTCGTTCACACAGCAGATTTTGCAAAGGCATTCCCTGACCGTAACTAGTTCCTTTTTTTTCAATACGAATGCCGCGGACCCTCCCACAGTTTAGGCCCATTAAATGGAGCTTAACCGCAAGCTCACGCCGGATTGCAGTGGCTTCTAGCTGGACACCATACCGGAAAAGGACATATCCATTCTTCGCCCAGTCACGGCTACAAAACACAGTCGCATGGAGTGAAGAGCGGCATCACGTTGAAAACAATGGGAGGCAGATTCTGCAGTTTTTTTGGTGCAGAACCCGCTCCAGGCACCAGCCTCTGTACTAAACATGGCACCTGTTTACGCCAGACGTAATATGTGAAGAATTTGTTTGTTTGTGAAAGGCGTCTTAGTAAAATGTTTGTCTTCGAAATGTCACGGCTTGAAGTGTGCTGGCAATTAGCATAAGTGAAGACGTTAGGTGTGAAGCCTAATGTCAGTCGGAAGCGCGCAAGGCTTGATATTTGTGTTCTGTGCCCACTGATGATGAATATGGATTTATTAACAGCTCCCGCTCACATAGGAGGCAGCCATTTTATCTACTGCAGCAGTTCACTGTGATGTAGAGTACAAAGTCACTAGGAACAAAAGCCAGATCATTAATCACCCTGAAACATGCCGGCTTCAATGGCGGAGGGAGATATTTTGGTACCCAAGCAATATATTACATAAGCAAAACCTTGTTACCATTCTAGTCATTACTGCATACATGATTTCTGCTAATAAAATATAAAATGTCAAATACCCTGATATCTAAAACTGTGACGCTGTCCATAATACAGCACAAGATATCGCTTTACAGGCCTCATTCTTATAACTTGTATACAGTGACATATAGGCCACTGACGAGTGTTATATACCTATATTGCCAAATGGTCCTTCTGTCTTCTCCACCATTTATTATGTGCCTATAAAGGCAGTTGTAATTGTGATATTCAAAGTATTTGGTGCTCCTAATACCACTAGAGATGAGCGAATTTCCGCTTATGAAATTCGTTCACACTTGATTTGTTTGTAAAAGGTGAATTGCGTTATAGATTCCGTTACCACGGACCATAACATAATTCTATGACGAAATGCCTTTAGAGGCATTCCGTTATTCATTCTGTCATAATAGAAGTCTATGGCCTGCATAACAGATCCATTTGCAGCCTATAGACTTCTATTATGACGGAATGAATAAAGGAATGCCTCTAAAGGCATACCGTCATAGAATTGCATTATGGTCCGTGGTAACTGAATCCATAACGCAATTCTGCTTTTACCAGTAAACAAATCACAAACGAATTTCATAAGCGTGAATTCACTCATCTCTAAATACCACCTTCCAGAGCTTGGTCTGATCACCCCTATGATGTTCCCCGCTCTTTATTGGGTAACATTAGTTACAATACATTCCCTACAATAAAGAGGCTTGGACACATTGTTAGCTACCTCATGTATTGACTCATTTAATAACAGGCCAGTGGTTTTGAAATGGCCCTGATGATGGTGAACCCCCAACTCATCCTTCAACACTCAGGAGAGGAAAAACCCCCTAGTGGGGGAAACCTCCAGGGAACCATGGCTGAAGGACTGCCCTTCCCCTGGGCAAGGGGGTAAAAGCCATCATTTGAGATGAGGTAGCTATGGAAAGTCCGGGTAATTGTCACATCCAGTATTTGGAAATTCGGCTAGATGTTGAATCCAGAAAATCCGGTAAATGTCAAATCCGGTATTAGGAAAATCCGGTAAAATGTCACATCCAGTATTGAGGACAGAGACCAAGCCTGGAATCTGCCTCTTGATCCAGAAAATTCATGTCCAGCAATCTCATGATGGTTTCAGTTGTCTTGGCGCTCCACCCCTTGGATCTTATTGGGGGTTTTCAGGGTCCTGGGTCTTTTCTCTCAGGCCAATGGAGACACCTTCTCGGGACAACGTTAAAGACAAACGCTGAGAAAAAAGAAGACCATTAATTATAAAACAGCTCTATATAATATATTACTTCTCTGAAATGTTTCTGGAGCACATTAGACCTTCACACAGCATCTACTCACCTGGAAATCTGTATAGTTCGTTAGTTGGTGTATTATCAGGCCAAGGAATCCAGTCCACTCGGCCACCATGCCTGTCCTGGTGTAGATCTGCAGAAGACAGAATAGAGGATTAGTGCCTGGCGGTACTCACCAGGGACTCTATATGGAGTGAGATGGGAAGATGGAGGTGAGATAGGAGCTTTCATATTACTGTTACACAGGAAAGATGTAGATTATACAAGACGGCGAAAAGTTGCATGAACTCACCTCTTCACATCGGCCAGTACATAGCTGGAAGAAGCCGATGGTCATACACACAGAAACTGGAAGGACGTGTTAAGGACAAGTAACATAATTCATTCTATTAATATAGTGTTTCCTATACTGTGATGTCTGATCTGTGCTACAATGGGGTCAGAGGAAGTGAATAATCTTAGTTGCCAACAGTCACAAATTTGCCAAAATGTTTCCAAATTTTCAGAGACAATCTCTCTGTAAATTTGGGTTGTCCTGGGACGAAAATGGGTGGGGCTTAGTTAACTCCACCAATGAGTGAGCGTGACCTGACAATTTAAGGGGGTGGGTAGCTTGACCCAAATTTACTAACGGCAGCAATGATGGTAAGTACGTATGTGTAAGTGTATCCAGCACACAACATGGCACTGTACCAGTCAGCTATAAGAGGATACAGGTCAGCAGGGCCACAATGGGCACAAAGGTTGATGCCAATCTAATGTGGCATAGGCGGCGACTGCTGAAGGATTTCTTGTACAGGCATACAGCTTGACCTAGGTTATAAACGGCACAAAAGACAAATGCCGGTCCGGCGCCGATCCTGTGGACTGTAGGACTCATCCTCATCTAGAACAAAAGCAGAGGAATAAATGTCATCAATATGGACATCCTGAAGATCTGAGAATACAGAACAGCAGAGGCCGCAGGTGGTGTAATTATACAGGGGCAGTAATACATAAGAATAGTCACCAGGGCGCGTCATTCTATTTATACACATCTCTTGACTTCAAGCGATGTCCCCTCTGTATTACTAGTCCTGAGACCTCTGTATATAAACTTACCGAAACTATGGCGGTCACAATGGTCCCAATGCAGCCAATCCATGCAACGACATAGAGGATTCTCTGGCAGATGATATGTCGCCTCTCTGATTGTTCAGACCGGATGATCATGAACCGGTACATGATGGAAGCGTTGCCAGCTCCTGAAATAGACAATACATGGGATCAGCCGGGAACGTCCATAGACACTTGTAATAACCTCCAGGACTCAGTAATGATTATAATCTCCAGTGATGGCCGCCGCTCAGCAGTGAATAGTGCTTAGGGAGATAACGTCATCACTGAGCACTGGAGCCGCTGATCTCCTCATGATGTTGTCTCTCTAAATCCACTTACCTAGAATGGCAGATATTAAGAAGACCACTGTAAAGACCACCGATTCGGGGAATGCTCGTCCCGTGTCACTGAGAAAGAAAGCAAAATATTGGGTGTTATTAGGACACAAACGGCAGCAGGATTGTGTTATGTCTTCTAATAGCAGAGACTTTATTTCTTTCCATTGTAATCATCCTCCATAATATGATCTAATGTCCAGACACAAATAGAAGACAAACAACAATGGGGAAGATATTATGGAGTCGTTGCTCATAGCAACCAGTGAGATTGCAACTCTAAAAAATGATTAAGGAATAGACATTTTCTACAAAAAGTTGCTTTTTGCACTCTTAAGCCATTTCCAAAAAGTGGGTGTGGTTTAGGTGGGTTTAGCAGGAGGGGGCGAGCCTCTGCAAGCTGGCAAATTTCTACCTGAAATAGTTGGTGCAATTTAAAAATTTTTTGTGCATGGGGGTCAGAGATGCTCCTAATTTATTATTAGGCTTGTGCATCTCACTCCAGTGCAGATTAGATGAGGGCCGGGGCATGAAACCTCAGTCTTCATAGATTCCCCCACCCCCAAATGTGATGTTTTCTATACTAACAATTATTAGATGGCGCTTATTAATAATCCCCTAATAATAATGTAATAACTTTCCAGGAATAAACTGATAATACGGTAATAACAGTAATGATACTACAGAGGAATCCCGCCCCGTCCCCTCTTACCTGATGTAAGGATATTTTACATGGCCTGGGATGACAGTCAAGGCAATCAGGGCACAGAGGCCCGATAGCGTCCATATGACCCAGAGGAAAAGCAAGAATGCCAAACCCCGGATCTCCATGGCGCAAAGTCAATTATTCGCTAAGCGAAAGCAAGGATTTGCTAAGCAAGAGCACAAGCCGATCTGTCTCTCTCTATATCCAGAGAAAATCTGGCTGAGATAATGTCAGGCAGTGGTTTTCTAAGGCTCAGAACTCGGTGATGTCACTAGCTTCTGTGACATCATCACACCTTCCGCAATCTTATTGGTCCTCGCTAGTTTATTTCATTTCATTAGTTCTCCCTTCATTGTGACATCATCTTATATACTTGAATCTGATTGGTCCTCAGTAGCTTCTGCGATGTGATTGGTGCTTCAACCTCCATACATGCCTGGATCTGATTGGTCCTCCGTATTTTCGAAATTTATGCCTACGTTGCTGAGATGTTACTGACTTTTCAAGTCTACTAAATAGAGAAGAAATTCTACTTTTATACATGTGTACCATATCACAACAGAATGAGAAAAACTGGGTATGGACCCTCACCCATGTGAGCCCCTCTGCCTACAATGTGTAGGGAATGAAGGGGCCATGAAAGGTGTCTCTATTCTGCTGACCGTTTCAGGAGGGAAGATATCACCTCTCACTGCTCTGCGCTCCTATCCAAATTATTCCTGCTTGTAAACTTGAAAATTGAGTTTTATAGACGTTTTTGGTCAATTATTGATAATGCAATTCCAAAATGATATGGAGTATCCATTTAAGGTAGTTGTCTCACACTAGTTGCCCTGTAATACTTTTGCAGCAGTGGACGCAGCAGAGTATATGGTTTCATAGTCATATACTTTGCAGTAATGTTAATGTAATCCATTGACATGACAGGTCAGTCAGAGTTACAGGGACGCTCTGATTTGTCTAGTAGAAGGGGTCTTGAGCAGAAGTCCCCCTCTATGATGTTCGGATATGGCATATGGGTAGTGCTGTCCCAATGAGCCCACACTGGAGAGACACCCATGATCTTCGGCTCCTGTCTCGTCTTTGCTACAGAACGATTTTGACGTTATTTGGTAACGAAATGGCAAATGTGAAGTTTTCCTTTTTTTGATTGATTACAAAGGGAATTGAGGACAAATTGGAGAACTGTGGATTGTTATGCATAACAATGAAGACCTCCTTGGGGCTCATCTCCATACAGGGGGTCCAGCCATAGCCTAGCTCTATACACATACAGATACAGATTGCTGGAGGACACAGATGGAAATGATTTGTTACAAACCATACAGATGGACAAGTGCAACCCCGGGTCTCCCCCATCTGAATCTACTGAAGATGGTCCCATAGTCTTATATTAATTTTATGTTTCATCATAGACTTTTCATATCAACAGTAGAATAGGCCAATATGTCTAAGGCTGAGTTCACACCAGCGTTCAGCCTTTCCGTTCTCCTGCTCCGTTATATGAGCAGGAGAACGGAAAGGACGGATTGGGCACATAACTGAGGCGAACGCAGCCTACGGACCCCATAGACTATAATGGGGTCCGTTAGGTTTACGAAAGTACTGCATGCAGGACTTTTGTCTCCGCTCCAAAATCATCTTCTGAGCGTAAACCTAACGGACCCCATTATAGTCTATGGGGTCCGTAGGCTCAGTTATGTGCCCAATCCGTCCTTTCCGTTCTCCTGCTCCTATAACGCAGGAGAATGGAAAGGCTGAACGCTGGTGTGAACGAAGCCTAAAGCGTACCTGTTATATTAGATGTGCATGTAAATATATTGTAATATATATAATTGTAATATATATTTTTTGAGGACACTGACATCTTCCTGAATACTTGTAAAATAATTCAGAGGCTCACCCTTCCTACACTATGGATAAATTGAAGGTTCTCTACCAAATAGCCTGCCCACTGCCAACTAGTGTACAATAGAAATTATAAATTGATTAATAGACACACCTCCACCTGGACTATTAGTATCAACCAATTATATAGTTAAAATATTTTATTATACAATATAACAATTATAAATGGTACCAGAAGGGCCCTTTCTGAATCAAACAATGTATCAATCTCTTGCCTTGATGATAGATATTAGATATAATGTGCTGTCAAAAAAGGTATTAGATATAGTCCCAATATGGATGTTCCATTGGTATAATACACCTTGTAGGATTTAAGGGTTATAGCAGTGTATCTTATATTGTTTTAACGAGTTTCAAACATGTTACAAAGGAGGAAATCCAGAACTTAATTATGGCCACTGAGGAAGGAGCTAGAACTTAAGTTCCAGTTCAATGCACAGCCTTGTGGGTTTCAGAGCTTCTAATCTCCTTCTCACTGGAATATTTTGGTAGCTAAGTTGCTTCCTTGGTTCTCAGAAACAGAGGTTCTCTGAACTTGGGCCTAGCTCTGAGTAGCTCGCACGTGTAGGTTTTACTGTTCCTAAACCAAAAGTAGACTTGGACTAATCAAGGGAGTGGATCCAGGTCCATCACCCTGGAAATTTGACACAGTGTGCCATTTTGCTGCATATTCCTGGGAGGAAGTTGGGTGGAGGGCTTGCAGACAGCCTGGATCAGCCAATCAGTGGGCAGCAGGCAAGGAAATGCCTGTCAAGAAAAAAAATAGGGGTTAGTCAGCACATCTAAATGCGCAGGTTACACGTCTCCATGGCTGAAAGCACAAAAAGCAAAAACAAACATAATGCAACAGCACTCTGCAAACACAAATAATACAGTAAATACAATAGTGCCATACTCACTATAGAAAATGTACTAGTGTTGAAATCAGAATAAACCTTTCCTGTTTTTGGTCAATTAGGATTATTATAATTATTATTATTTACCAAATGCCAGAATAATGAGAGCGAGAATGGTTTAAGGCATTTTTTATTACTTTCTGCAAAAAGTCAAGTTTACATACATTTCATTACTCTTTGGTACCATTGCCTTTAAACTATATGACTTAGGTCAAACGTTTTGGATATCCTTCCACAAGCTTCTCACAATAGTTGGTTGGAATTTGGGCCCATTACTCCTGACAAAACTGGTGTAACTGAGCCATGTTTGTTGGTCGCCTTGCTCGCACCTGCCTTTTTAGCTTTGCCCATACATTTTCAATAGGATTGAGATCAGGGCTTTGTGATGGCCACTCCAAAACATTGTCTTTGTTATCCTTAAGCCACTTTGTAACCAGTTTGGCAGTATGCTTGTGGTCATTGTCCATTTGGAAGACCCATTTCCGACCAACTTCCTGGCTGATGTCTTGAGATGTTGCTTCAGAATTTCCACATAATCTTCTTTCCTCATGATGCCATCTATTTTGTGAAGTGCACCAGTCCCTCTTGCAGCAAAACAACCCCACAACATGATGCTGCCGCCGTCGTGTTTCACAGTTGGGATGGTGTTCTCAGGCTTCTAAGCTTCTCCCTTTTTAATCCAAACGTAACGATGGTCATTATGGCCAAAAAGTTCAATTTTAGTTTCGACAGACCACAGGACATGTCTCCAAAAATGTAGGTCTTTGTTCCTGTGTGCGTTTGCAAACCTTAATCTGGCTTTTTTATGTTTCTTTTGGAGTAATGGCTTCTTCCTGGCAGAGTGGCCTTTCAGCCCATGTTGATGCAGTACTTGTTTCACTGTGGATACTGACACAATCTTACCATTTTCCGCCATCATCTTCACAAGGTCTTTTGTTTTTGTTCTTGGGTTGATATGCACATGGTGGTCCAAAGCACATTCATCTCTGGGACACAGAACCCGTCTCCTTCCTGAGCGGTATGATGGCTGGACATTCCCATCTTGTTTGTACTTCCATATAATTGTTTGTACAGATGAACGAGGTGCCTTCAGGTATCTTGAAATGGCACCCAAAGTTGAGCCAGACTTGTGCAAGTCCATAATTCTCTTCCTGATATCTTGGCTGATTTCTTTAGACTTTCCCATGATGCTACACAAAGAAGCCGTGTGTTTCAGGTGTGCACTTAAATGCATCCACAGGCGTGTCTCTAATTAACTCAGATGTTGCCAACAAACCTAACAGAAGCTTCCAAACACATGACATAATCATATGGGCAGTCCAGAATTGTTTAAAGGCATAGTAATCTTAGTGTATGTAAACTTTTGAAATTGCAGAAAGTAATAAAAATGCCTTAAAACATTCTCTCTCATTATTCTGGCATTTGGCAAATAATAATTATGGTAATCCTAATTGACCAAAAACAGGAAAGGTTTATTCTCATTTCATGTCAGATATTGAGAAAAACATGCATGTGTGTCTTTTTATATAGTGTATGTCAACTTCTGGTTTCAACTGTAAATGTGTGATTCCTGGCAAATTCATTTTGTTCAAAATACAATGACAAGGCAATCTCTTTAGGACAGGGACCTACACTAAATGCTACCTACTCGGGTGTCCATCTGGCCTCCATTAAGTTCAGGTAATGCAGGTTCCACACACGCGCTGAGCGCACTCTGTATTTTACCTTTCCTGCTGCCGAATGGCTTCCATTCAATTCAGGAAGCGCAGGCTACAGCTTTATACTTGCAGTAATTAAAATCTGCCTGTGGGACAAACAGGTTATTTAGGGCACAAACGACCAATGGAGTCAGCCACAAATGCCTGTACAGAACCAGCAGAACATCATTTTGTGTTGAGGTGTTAAAGGGTTATTCCCATCTTGGACATTGGGGCATATCGCCAGGATATGCCCTCAATGTCTGGTAGAAGCGGGTCCCACCTCTTGGACCTGCACCTATACTTAGAACGGAGCCTGCGAAGTACAGGAGGGCGCACTGCGCTTGAGCAGCCGCCCTCCATGCATTTTTATTTGTGTGCCGAAAATAGGCGAGTGCTGGCTCGGCAGTTTTTTCGTAAACTCTATATAAGTGAACAGAGGGCGGCTGCTCATGCGCAGGCCGTGCATGCGCAGTATACAATTCTGTACTTTGTGGGCTCCAAAAAGTATAAGTGCATCTTCAAGAGGTGGGACCTGCACCTATCAGACATTGGGGGCATATCTTAGAGATATGCCCCAATGTCCTTTCATGAGGGTGACATGGAGGTCACTTCTGAGTCTGTCACTGAGCCTTGGAGCCAGGAGTCACATTATTCCTCCTGCTTTTTCTCCTTGCAGCCCCAGAGAATCCTTTCTTTTTTTTTCTTTTCTTTTTCAGTCTCTTTTTATTAAAGGGTCTGTCTCACTTCAGTAAGTTGCATTTATCATGTGGAGAAAGTTAATTCAAGACACTTACTAATGTATTGTTATTATCAATATTGCTTCCTCTGCTGGCTGTATTCATTTTTCTTTCACATTATACACGGCTCGTTTCCATGGTTACAGACCACCCTGCAATCCATCAGTGGTGGTCGTGCTTGCACACTATAGGAAAAAGCATCAGCCTCTCTGGTGGCCGGGACCATGGGAGTGCACACAGGCTAGTGCTTTTTCCTATATTGTGCAAGCACGACCACCACTGATGGATTGCAGGGTGGTCTGTAACCATGGAAACGAGCCGTGTATAATGTGAAAGAAAAATGAATCCAGCCAGCAGAGGAAGCAATATGGATAATAACAATACATTAGTAAGTGTCTTGTATTGACTTTCTCTACATGATAAATGCCACTTACTGAAGTGAGACAACCCCTTTAAACATTGCATTGAAAAAAACAATGGAGGCACACAAAGTGCAGAATGACATTTTTCAGTACATAAATGAGGTGTGTTACATTTTGAACCAAGTTTCTTGAAAATCTTCATATACTTCAGGGGTATTGTGAGAGTACTAGATAACTCTGGGGTTATAACTAAATGCAACAATTTTTGACTCCATACCCAGATCATGTCCCAAACTCTTGTGGGGTGCTGTAAGTAGCTCAAGAAGATGTTCGGGTATAAAGTGAATATCGGGATAGGCAGGAATTTTTGCCCCGGTGCAAAACTGATCCATGGGGCCCCCTCCACGTCGCCGCTAGTGGCGTCGCTAGAGGGGGGCGAGGGGGGGCAATTGCCCCCCCTATGTTGTCCCTTGCCCCCCCGGGTGCCCCCCCGCTGATTCCCCAGAGTGAATACTAATGAGCGCTTCCATTATGGAAGCGCTCATTAGTACCGAAGGACCAGGAAGTGGTGAACGCTCTGTACTCACCACTTCCTGGTCCTCGGCTGTCGGCTGTGCAGGGCTGCGCACAGCGTAAGGTCGCTCTGTGACCTCACGCTGTGCGCGCCAGTTTAGAGCACAGTCGACTGAGGAGAAAATGGCAGGCGGCGTCCGTCCAGGAGCAGGAGAGGTAAGTGTTTTTATTTTTTATTTTATAGAAAATGTGGCTGCTGGGGGCATTATGGGGGCTAATTGGAGGCATATGGGGCATTTGGAGGCATATGGGGGCTAATTGGAGGCATATTTGGGGGCTAATTGGAGGCATATGGGGGCATTTGGAGGCATATGGGGGCTAATTGGTGGCATATTTGGGGGATAATTGGTGGCATATTTGGGGGATAATTGGAGGCATATTTGGGGCTAATAGGAGGCATATGGGGCTAATAGGAGGCATATGGGGCTAATAGGAGGCATATGGGGCTAATAGGAGGCATAATGGGGCTAATAGGAGGCATATGGGGGCTAATTGGAGGCATATGGGGGCTAATTGGAGGCATATGGGGCTAATTTGAGGCATATGGGGGCTAATAGGAGGCATATGGGGCTAATAGGAGGCATATGGGGCTAATATGAGGCATATGGGGGCTAATAGGAGGCATATGGGGGCTAATAGGAGGCATATGAGGCTAATATGAGGCATATGGGGGCTAATAGGAGGCATATGGGGGCTAATAGGAGGCATATGGGGGCTAATAGGAGGCATATGGGGGCTAATAGGAGGCATATGGGGGCTAATTGGAGGCATATGGGGGCTAATAGGAGGCATATGGGGGCTAATTGGAGGCATATGGGGCTAATAGGAGGCATATGGGGCTAATAGGAGGCATATGGGGCTAATAGGAGGCATATGGGGCTAATAGGAGGCATATGGGGGCTAATTGGAGGCATATGGGGGCTAATTGGAGGCATATGGGGGCTAATTGGAGGCATATGGGGGCTAATTGGAGGCATATGGGGGCTAATAGGAGGCATATGGGGGCTAATAGGAGGCATATGGGGGCTAATAGGAGGCATATGGGGCTAATAAGAGGCATAATGGGGGCTAATAAGAGGCATAATGGGGGCTAATGAGGCATAAGGGCTGATATGGGGGCTAATGAGGCATAAGGGCTGATATGGGGGCTAATGAGGCATAAGGGCTGATATGGGGGCTAATGAGGCATAAGGGCTGATATGGGGGCTGATATGAGAGGCATAATGAGGGCTAATGAGAGGCATAATGTGTCATCCACAGATGCCCCCATAACAGTGTGTCTTCCACAGATCCACCATAACAGTGCGCCTGTGCACTGACGAGAGACAGAAAGAAGGGGAAAGAATCCGTGGAAGCAAGCAGAGGACGGCACTGCAGACGACTGAATAGCTTCTTTTGTAAGTAAATTGCTTTATTATAACTGTATCCCTGCATATCGCAATTCTCTCGTATTTTGTAATCTTATTGATATATACTTATTTTGTTTGTGCCCCCCCATTTTTGACTGTGGTATCTTTGTGCCCCCCCTATATATTGTTCCTAGAGTCGCCACTGGTCGCCGCCCCCCCAACTTGCCTACACTCCCCCTCCTCTCTACTGCTTTATAGTGCCCACTGACAGGCAGGGCCGGCGCCACCCATAAGCAAGATACGCCACTGTGTAGAGCGCACTCTTGCTGGAGACGCCGGCCCCCGGCACCGCCTCCTGGCTAATTTATTTACTTCACTTGCCTCTGTGTAATCTCGCACAGGCAGAGGCATCGTCGAGCGAAGTCCGCATGCGCCGTATTCCAGCGCACTTCGCTCGACGATGCCTCTGCCAGTGCGCCTGTGCGAGATTACACAGAGGCAAGTGAAGTGAATAAATTAGCTAGGAGGCGGTGCTGGGCGGGGAGGGGATCTGTGGATGACACTCGTGGGGATCTGTGGATGATACACGTGGGGATCTGTGGATGACACACGTGGGGATCTGTGGATGACACACGTGGGAATCTGTGGATGACACACGTGGGGATCTGTGGATGACACACGTGGGGATCTGTGGATGACACACGTGGGGATCTGTGGATGACACTCGTGGGGATCTGTGGATGACACTCGTGGGGATCTGTGGATGACACACGTGGGAATCTGTGGATGACACACGTGGGGATCTGTGGATGACACACGTGGGGATCTGTGGATGACACTCGTGGGGATCTGTGGATGACACTCGTGGGGATCTGTGGATGACACTCCTGGGGATCTGTGGATGACACTCGTGGGGATCTGTGGATGACACACATGGAATCTGTGGATGACGCACGTGGGGATCTGTGGATGACGCAAGGGGGGGATCTGTGAATGGCGCACGTGGGGATCTGTGGATGACGCACGTGGGGATCTGTGGATGACGCACTTGGGGATCTGTGGATGACGCACGTGGGGATCTGTGGATGACACACGTGGGGATCTGTGGATGACACACGTGGGGATCTGTGGATGACACACATGGGGATCTGTGGATGACACATGTGGGGATCTGTGGATGACATGGTATGTAGCTGGAGGGGGAAAACGTGGGTTTACCACAATGAAGCGTACAGTCTGTATAAATAGGTTGGCAACAAAAAGGGGGCGGGGCAAAGGGCGTGGTCAATAGGTGGAGTCTATCGCAGTCGGCATAGGTTGCTGGCAAAAAGTATGAACATAAGGGTATAGAGATTGGCCCCTCTACCTCTGGGGAATCACAGTGCTGTTCGATCACATCTGCATGAACATTCCATTTTTGGAAAGATGGTTTTCCCAGGGTCTCATATGTGAATATCTTCTTTGGTATTCTTGTTTTTTGAGAATAGTCTGATTGTCGTGGAGGACTGTCATGTCTCTGTTCTTCAGGGACATTTGGTATAACTGCATCCTTGTCACACCGTGAATCTACTTGTTGTGAGGATGGTGCTACAGACCCTTCTGCAAAGTCTATGGGCAAGTCTTGGACTTCCTCATCTAATGAGCGATGGCTTTTCAGTTGTTCTTCTGCAAGTTCTATAGGCAGGTCTTGAACATTTTCCTCAAGCATACTGTGATTTTTCCGCTGTTATTGTGAGGCATTGCGATCCCTAGGATGTAATTCTTCAGCCTCAGCTCGTAGTTGAGGAGTGATACCTTGCTCACTGTATTGAAACAGTTCAGGACAGTAGTAATACCCTTCATCTGAAGAATCTGAGTCTGTGCTTTCTGCATTGCTGTTTACTTCAGGTCTAGCTACTGGTCTGGTGTGAATCCTCTTCCCTGATTTTTTGGTTTGTTTTCCAGAGGTAAAAACAAATTGCGATGAATCACTCTTGTTGGTTTATTGCCTTTTTCTGATTCAACTTTATAAATATGTTCTGGCCCTATCTGTTCAACTACCCTGTATACATCTTTTCCCCAGTAAGTGCGGAGTTTCCCTGGCCCTCCCCGCTCCGACAAATTTCTTACAAGAACACTGTCACCAGACTGAAGAGCGACTCCTTTGACATGCCTGTCATATTACTTTTTCCCTTTTTGAGATGACTTTTGGCTGGTCTCACATGCAATTCTATACGCTTCCTTCATTTTCAAAGCCCATTTCTCAGCATAGTCTTGAGGTGAAGCTGCTCCGTTTCCATTATCCAGGTCAAATATCTGATCTATTGGTAGACGAGCTGTCCTACCATATAGCAGGTAGTGAGGGGCGTAGCCAGTTGCCTCATGCCTGGTACAGTTATATGCATGGACTATGTGCGGGAGATACTCTTTCCACTGAGTTTTCTTTTCTTCTTCTAACGTCCGAAGCATTTGCAAATGTGTTCTGTTCAGTCTCTCAACTGAGTTTCCTTGTGGGTGGTACGGTGTAGTCCTAGAATGGGCTATTCCTGACAAATGTCTCAACCTTCTAAAAAGGTGGTTCTCAAATTCCTTGCCTTGATCGTGATGTAATTTTTCAGGATAACCAAATACAGGGATGAAATTGTCAAAAATCTTCTCTGCAGCTGTTTTTCCCGCTTTGTTGCGAGTAGCATATGCCTGGGCAAAACGGGTGAAATCCATGACTACCAGTATGTATTCATAGCCACCTCTGCTCTTCTCCAGGTGAAGGAAATCTACTGAGACAAGTTCAAAGGGAGCACTTGTTTTAATAGCACCCAGAGGTGCCCGGTCTGGTACTGTTGGATGCTTCTGTTTGAGACAGCTACATCTTTTAGTGACATAATCTGTTATCTCTTTCTGCATGAAAGGCCAGTAAAATATTTCTCTTGCCAGCTGCATCACTTTATCTGCTCCACAGTGGCCCATGTCATTGTGTAAGTGTTTCAACACTATTGGGGTTAGTTTCTCTGGAACCACTATTTTTTTCTGCCTTAGTAAAATATCATCTTTCACACTCAGTTTGCCCCAATCATGTATGAGTTGTTTCCCTCTCCTTCCCAGGTCCGTTTTGTCTTCCCTTGAGGGTACGTCCTTCTTCAGTTTCAGATCCATCACCACTCGAATAGCTTTGTCTTCTGCCTGAGCAGTTCTGAGCTTATCCTTTGTAATAATTTCCTGAGGATCAATAGCTCGAAATTTTTCTTCAACTTCTGGTTCTAGGGCTAGTGACATGGCCCAAAGATCTGCTTCATCAACCCTTGCATTGCTGCCTTTCCATATAGCAGAGATAGTCTGTGATGGAGTCACCTTTGTAAATTCATCTACATCTTTGGCCATATTCAATGGCATCCTTGACAGAGTATCAGCATCTGCATTTTTATTCCCTGGTCGATATTTAATATCAAAACAGAAATCAGCTAACTCCCCTACCCATCTGTGTCCCACGCTATTTAGTCTTGCTGAGCTGAGGACATAGGTCAGGGGGTTATTGTCGGTAAAAAACAGTGAAAGTGGAAGCATAGTACAGGTAGTCCCGGAACTTATCACAAATGGCCCACTTCAAGGCTAAGAATTCCAGTTTACCTGAGTGCAGGTGATAATTTTTCTCGGTGGGTGTCAGTGTCCGTGAACCAAACCCAATAATACGTAGTTTATTCTCCTGATGTTGGTACAGCACTTCACCCAACCCGTCCTGTGATGCGTCTGTATGCAAAATAAATGGCAGGTTAAAGTCCGGATAAGCAAGAATTGGGGGTTTGGTTAGCAACGCTATTATCTTGTCAACAGTTTCCTGATGCTTTGTTGTCCATTGAACTGAGGTTCCTGAGGGTAACTGTTGTGTTCTTCCTGCCTTTACATGCAGCCTCTCCTTCGCTAAATTATTTCTACTTGTTTTCTTGGATTCTTTCTTTGTCTGCAGCAAGTCATATAGAGGTTTCGCAATTTGGGAGAAGTTTTGTATAAAGCAGCGGTAATAACTCAAGAACCCCAGTAGTTTTCTCACATCTCCCACTGTCCTTGGTGTTTTCTCTCTGACTGCTTGAATTGCTTCTGTATCTTTTGGGTCCAGTCGAATCCCATTGCCCGACACAAGTCTTCCTAGGAACCTCACTTCTTTTTTGAAAAGTTCACACTTATTTGGTCTCAACTTAATCCCATATGCACGCATTCTCTGAAAAATCTTTCTTAAACTTTCAATATGTTCTGGAAAAGTCTTAGAATAACACAGAACGTCATCAAGATAAGGTGAGCAACATTCATCTCTCAGACCTTCTAGGGTCTCTTCCATACACCTTTGGAATGCTGCTGGGGCATTCTTCAAGCCAAAAGGGATCCTCACCCATTCATGTAGCCCCCATGGTGTACTTAATGCTGTCATGTGCCTTGATTCTTTGGAGATAAACCCTTGATGGTAAGCACTTCCCTGATCCAAAATAGAGAACCATGAGAATCCACTCAGATTATCTAAAAGATCTTGAGATCGTGGTAGGGGATGCCTATCAGGTACAGTCTTCTTATTTAATTCTCTGAAGTCAATGCACAGTCTCAAGCTGCCATCTTTTTTCCATACACATACCACAGGTGAGGAGTAAGATCATTTTGACTTGCGAATCCACCCCCTCTTCATTAGCTTCTGTATATAATCTTTTACTTCCTGATATAAGGGTTTTGGTATGGAATTGTAGGACTTCTGCACTGGTATCTTGTCTGTTAAATTGATCTGCAGATTCAGATTAGGAATACACCCAATGTCTTCCTCCTCTTTTGCAAACATGTCAGCCTCCTCCCACAACATCTGCCTAGCAAGTGTCTGCTCCTCTTCAGTGAGATGCTGTAGATCTACTGGCGGATTCCATTTCTCTCCTTGTAAGCTTTGGGCATTTGCTTGCATCATGGATATTGTATTCCTAATTTTTTTTTTTGTCGTTTGTTTTGCAGGTTTAATCTCATCCACAGGGATCTCTTCCATAATTGGGTAGATCATGCCTAACACAGTCCTTGGTTGAATGTATACAGTATGTTTAGTGGTGTTCTGAACGGGAATCCTTATCTGTTTTATTCGTCCCCTGTGTATCTTCACAAGTGTAGGGAATGCTTCCAGACCCTCAAGACATTGACTGGGCAATAGTGGCTCAAACAGCACTGTTTCCTCGCCAGGCCAGGAACCAACATTACACCGAATCTCACATGATTTCCCTTTCAGGACCGTAATGCTTTGACTACCTGTATATATGCTACGTACCAACTCATTATCTTTACTCATGGGTGACAATACAAGACCCACCAAAGCAGTTGCTTTACATTTTCTTACATGTAATGCCTCACTTAATAGTTTGGTGACACTACTTTGATCAGCGTTACCACTGTCAGCATTTTCTTTAATCAATTCTTCAATTGCATTAAACCCTATAATTGGGGTAAAGGGGCAATGTTGGCTAACTAACATGGGTACAACCATAGTTACCTTTTCTCTATTATTCTCAATTTTTAGTTCAAGCTCAACCCATCCATCATAAGGAATAACAGACCCATTTGCCGCTTTAATTGTTAAGCATTCGTTTTCTCCTAACAATTTCCCAATAGGCTGTACTGTAGCGTGCTGCTGGTATTGTTTTATCCAGCTTGCAGCCACAATACTGATTTGGGACCCTGTGTCAACAAGTGCTTTTGTGGACACCCCTCCCAAACTGCAAGTCAGCAAGCATTTATCCCCTATCAGCCTGCCTACTTTTCTCCTGTCCCCACTCTTTGGTTGGAGGGGCATTTCACTAAGCTTTGTGACTGTCTGGGACTTGTCTTGAGAACTGATCACTGGTTGTCCCTCACCTGTGACCATTCCTCGTTTCCCGAGAACCTTTTCTGTTTCATGCAGCCACGTGCACTGTGACCTTCCTGACCACATTTAAAACAATGCCAACATTTTCCTCTCCCCTCATGCACACATTGCTTACATTTAGGCACAGTCTTGGGTTTAACACTGTCATTCACTACCTTCCCCGGCCCATGTTCATTCTTCTGTATTGCCCCTGCCTGTAGCAGCAATTGTACATTCTTTGTGAGAGCAGCAACTTGTGTTGTCAGCTCTACCAGAGAGGGTTGGTTGTCACCAGCCTGGTGTATGGCTTCTCCTCCATCCTGTGTCTGGATGACATTGGCAGTAGTCAGCCTGGATCTGCCACTTAATCTGGCTTGCCTCTCTGCTTCTATTCTGGCTAGCTTGGTAACTATTTCTAGCAGCACATCATCACTTGTAGATAAGTCAGAAATATATAGCTTAATCTCTCTTCTAATGTCACTATATTTCTCACTTAACCCCTGATATAACGTGTGAAGAAACACTCCTTGTACCAAATTCTTAGGTAATTGCAGCACCAACTTGTTGGGAAGACCACAAAACTTTCTGTTTTAGTCCCATAATTCTGTACACAAACTGCTGCGGAGTTTCTTTATCATGCTGTTTAGCGTTCATCAGTTCCTGAAACCAGTCGGTGCCGCTCCTGTCCTGAAGATGTGAGCGCAGGAACCTTCTCAGCTCTGCTACAGAAAGATCCTCCTGGTTTACCAGCATCTCCTAAAAGTTCCTGGTTTCACCGTTTTCAGCACAGTTCTGATGATTTCTGACTCCGAGTATCTTTCTTGTATACCTTCATCAATCTGTCTACATACACTGCTATATGTCAGTTCAGAGTCCCAGTCTGAAATTTGCCCACCATGAATTTTAAACTCCTTCCTTGGCAGGTAAGCTGCTAAGTCCTTTAATGTAAACCCACTTTCTGCCATTTGCCCTGTCCTGTCCTTTGTGTGAGTTGTGCTGTGCTCTCTGTTCACACTTCCATGTGGAGTGTCAGAGTGTCTTTCTCCTAGCAAGGACTCAGCCAGTTCTTTTATCTGAAGCAGATATGCCTTACCACTGTCCTCCATGCTGTACACCGCTTCTCCCTGTAAATGTCCCAGGATGTACTCACAGATCTCCTGCTCACTTGAACTTGTAGCTTGGGAAACTTCTTTTCCAGCATCTCCCTGAATCTGTACAGCAAGTGAGTGCAACTGATCCTCAGACAATGTGTGCAGCAGCTTCTGGATCTGCCACTGCAGCTTCTTCACTGATGCTGCGTCCGCCATCTTAGACCCTGTATAGCTTGCTTGAAGCCTTCCCTCACTCCCTTTACTGTAATGGCAGCCTTCTCACTCTGTGACTGTCTTGCACGATAATTACATATCCCGGACGAGCCCCCAAATGTTACCCGCGTTCGTGGTGGTAGTGCATACTAGTGCCACGATGCAGCCGACAGCGTCTGTTTTAACAGAGGAGAGACACGACATGTGGCTCAGTTGATGTCCAACTTTAATATGAGCATCAGGCCCTAACTCTCCTCAACTAGTGTAATCATGTTAGAGATCCCTCTAGTGACAGCCTTATGTTTTTGTGCTGTTGGGAAGTCTGAATTTAACCCTGTTACATTACCATTCTAGTCATTACTGCATACATGATTTCTGCTAATAAAATATAAAATGTCAAATACCCTGATATCTAAAACTGTGGCGCTGTCCATAATACAGCACAAGATATCGCTTTACAGGCCTCATTCCTATAACTTGTATACAGTGACATATAGGCCACTGACGAGTGTTATATACCTATATTGCCAAATGGTCCTTCTGTCTTCTCCACCATTTATTTATTATGTGCCTATAAAGGAAGTTGTAATTGTGATATTCAAAGTATTTGGTGCTCCTAATACCACTAGAGATGAGCGAATTTCCGCTTATGAAATTCGTTCACACTTGATTTGTTTGTAAAAGGTGAATTGCGTTATAGATTCAGTTACCACGGACCATAACATAATTCTATGACAAAATGCCTTTAGAGGCATTCCGTTATTCATTCTGTCATAATAGAAGTCTATGGCCTGCATAACGAATCCGCCCTGTTTCCATTATGCAGGAGAGGACTCCCCTGTATAATGGAAATGGGACGGATCCATTTGCAACCCATAAACTTCTATTATGCCTCTAAAGGCATTCCGTCATAGAATTGCATTATGGTCCGTGGTAACTGAATCCATAACGCAATTCTGCTTTTACCAGTAAACAAATCACAAACGAATTTCATAAGCGGGAATTCGCTCATCTCTTAATACCACGTTCCAGAGCTTGGTCTGATCACCCCTATGATGTTCCCCTGTCTTTATTGGGTAACATTAGTTACAATACATTCCCTACAATTAAGAGGCTCGGACACATTGTTAGCTACCTCATGTATTGACTCATTTATTAACAGGCCAGTGGTTTTGAAATGGCCCTGATGATGGTGAACCCCCAACTCATCCTTCAACACTCAGGAGAGGAAAAACCCCCTAGTGGGGGAAACCTCCAGGGAACCATGGCTGAAGGACTGCCCTTCCCCTGGGCAAGGGGGTAAAAGCCATCATTTGAGATGAGGTAGCTATGGAAAGTCCAGGTAATTGTCACATCCAGTATTTGGAAATTCTGCTAGATGTTGAATCCAGAAAATCCGGTATTAGGAAAGTCCGGTAAAATGGCACATACAGTATTGAGGACAGAGACCAAGCCTGGAATCTGCCTCTTGATCCAGAAAATTCATGTCCAGCAATCTCATGATGGTTTCAGTTGTCTTGGCGCTCCACCCCTTGAATCTTATTGGGGGTTTTCAGGATCCTGGGTCTTTTCTCTCAGGCCAATGGAGACACCTTCTCGGGACAACGTTAAAGACAAACGCTGAGAAAAAAGAAGACCATTAATTATTAAACAGCTCTATATAATATATTACTTCTCTGAAATGTTTCTGGAGCACATTAGACCTTCACACGGCATCTACTCACCTGGAAATCTGTATAGTTCGTTAGTTGGTGTATTATCAGGCCAAGGAATCCAGTCCACTCGGCCACCATGCCTGTCCTGGTGTAGATCTGCAGAAGACAAAATAGAGGATTAGTGCCTGGCGGTACTCACCAGGGACTCTATATGGAGTGAGATGGGAAGATGGAGGTGAGATAGGAGCTTTTATATTAATGTTACACAGGAAAGATGTAGATTATACAAGACGGTGAAAAGTTGCATGAACTCACCTCTTCACATCGGCCAGTACATAGCTGGAAGAAGCCGATGGTCATACACACAGAAACTGGAAGGACGTGTTAAGGACAAGTAACAGAATTAATTCTATTAATATAGTGTTTCCTATACTGTGATGTCTGATCTGTGCTACAATGGGGTCAGAGGAAGTGAATAATCTTAGTTGCCAACAGTCCCAAATTTGCCAAAATGTTTCCAAATTTTCAGAGACAATCTCTCTGTAAATTTGGGTTGTCCTGGGCCGAAAATGGGTGGGGCTTAGTTAACTCCACCAATGAGTGAGCGTGACCTGACAATTTAAGGGGGTGGGTAGCTTGACCCAAATTTACTAACGGCAGCAATGGTGGTAAGTACGTATGTGTAAGTGTATCCAGCACACAACATGGCACTGTACCAGTCAGCTATAAGAGGATACAGGTCAGCAGGGCCACAATGGGCACAAAGGTTGATGCCAATCTAATGTGGCATAGGCGGCGACTGCTGAAGGATTTCTTGTACAGGCATACAGCTTGACCTAGGTTGTAAACGGCACAAAAGACAAATGCCGGTCCTGCGCCGATCCTGTGGACTGTAGGACTCATCCTCATCTAGAACAAAAGCAGAAGAATAAATGTCATCAATATGGACGTCATGAAGATCTGAGAATACAGAACAGCAGAGGCCGCAGGTGGTGTAATTATACAGGGGCAGTAATACATAAGAATAGTCACCAGGGCGCGTCATTGTATTTATACACATCTCTTGACTTCAAGCGATGTCCCCTCTGTATTACTAGTCCTGAGACCTCTGTATATAAACTTACCGAAACTATGGCGGTCACAATGGTCCCAATGCAGCCCATCCATGCAACGACATAGAGGATTCTCTAGCAGATGATATGTCGCCTCTCTGATTGTTCAGACCGGATGATCATGAACCGGTACATGATGGAAGCGTTGCCAGCTCCTGAAATAGACAATACATGGGATCAGCTGGGAACGTCCATAGACACTTGTGATAACCTTCAGGACTCAGTAATGATTATAATCTCCAGTGATGGCCGCCGCCCAGCAGTGAATAGTGATTAGGGAGATAACGTCATCACTGAGGCTGGAGCCGCTGATCTCCTCATGATGTTGTCTCTCTAAATCCACTTACCTAGAATGGCAGATATTAAGAAGACCACTGTAAAGACCACCGATTCGGGGAATGCTCGTCCCGTGTCACTGAGAAAGAAAGCAAAATATTGGGTGTTATTAGGACACAAACGGCAGCAGGATTGTGTTATGTCTTCTAATAGCAGAGGAGACTTTATTTCCTTCCATTGTAATCATCCTCCATAATATGATCTAATGTCCAGACACAAATAGAAGACAAACAACAATGGGGAAGATATTATGGAGCCGTTGCTCATAGCAACCAGTGAGATTGCAACTCTAAAAAATGATTAAGGAAGAGACATTTTCTACAAAAAGTTGCTTTTTGCACTCTTAAGCCATTTCCAAAAAGTGGTTGTGGTTTAGGTGGGTTTAGCAGGAGGGGGCGAGCCTCTGCAAACTGGCAAATTTCTACCTGAAATAGTTGGTGCAATTTTTTATTTATTTTTTTGTGCATGGGGGTCAGAGATGCTCCTAATTTACTATGAGGCTTGTGCATCTCACTCCAGTGCAGATTAGATGAGGGCCGGGGCATGAAACCTCAGTCTTCATAGATTCCCCCACCCCCAAATGTGATGTTTTCTATACTAACAATTATTAGATGGCGCTTATTAATAATCCACTAATAATAATAATGTAATAACTTCCCAGGAATAAACTGATAATACGGTAATAACAGTAATAATACTACAGAGGAATCCCGCCCCGTCCCCTCTTACCTGATGTAAGGATATTTTACATGGCCTGGGATGACAGTCAAGGCAATCAGGGCACAGAGGCCCGATAGCGTCCATATGACCCAGAGGAAAAGCAAGAATGCCAAACCCCGGATCTCCATGGCGCAAAGTCAATTATTCGCTAAGCGAAAGCAAGGATTTGCTAAGCAAAAGCACAAGCCGATCTGTCTCTCTCTATATCCAGAGAAAATCTGGCTGAGATAATGTCAGGCAGTGGTTTTCTAAGGCTCAGAACTCGGTGATGTCACTAGCTTCTGTGACATCATCACACCTTCCGCAATCTTATTGGTCCTCGCTAGTTTATTTCATTTCATTGGTTCTCCCTTCATTGTGACATCATCTTATATACTTGAATCTGATTGGTCCTCAGTAGTTTCTGCGATGTGATTGGTGCTTCAACCTCCATACATGCCTGGATCTGATTGGTCCTCCATATTTCCAAAATTTATGCCTATGTTGCTGAGATGTTACTGGCTTTTCAAGTCTACTGAATAGAGAAGAAATTCAACTTTTATACATGTGTACCATATCAAAACAGAATGAGTAAAACTCTGAAAAAGCTGTATGAGGAGAGATCTGCGGATCCGTCTGTGCTAAAGTAGCCTACGGACACGGATCACGGACGCGGATGGCAATCTTGTGTGCCTCCGTGTTTTTTCACGGACCCATTGACTTGAATGGGTCCGTGAACCGTTGTCCGTCAAAAAAATAGGACAGGTCTTATTTTTTTGACGGACAGGAAAAACGGATCACTGACGCGGATGACAAACGGTGCATTTTCCGAGTTTTCAACGGACCCATTAAAAAGTCAATGGGTCAAAAGAAAATCACGGAAAACAGCAAACAAAAACGGTCGTGTGCATGAGGCCTTAATAACGTGGACAGGGATTTCATTATTAGCGCGAAGAGCCTGGATGTTTCTGACACTGCAATTAATCTGACATCTGTCTCAGGGACGCAGATCTGATCGTAGACCCATCTCTTCAAATCTCTGGCGTGGGGGGAGGGGTGAACGTCATAGAAAAAAACTATTATTTTTTATTTTATTTCCTGAGGATATTGTGTGCAGTCATGCTATAATGTCAGCTTCCTCTGAGACTGTTAGGTAACATTTGTCATCAGGGCCGTAAATAATATTTTTTCCTGGGGGGGGGTTCAGCTTTCTCAGATTATAAGAGTCATCATCCACATCCACAGATATCCCCCCCCCCCCCCCCATAACAGTGTTCCTGACAGTGTCCCTATTGTAAGACGGACCCGCCGTTCCTTATGTAAGTGACTAAGTGAGCTACTTGTGCAAAGTATATGTACTACTACTATCTAATAATCTATCACTAACTTACTGGGACTGTCAGGACTCCAGATGCTTGGGCACTGGGCGAGTGGGCGGGCAGGCAGGCTGGCTCCCTCTCTTCAAACACTTAAACTAGGCGGCCGGCGGCAGCGTAACGTGACGTCACTCACTACGTCACACCGCAGGCGCATGCTCCTCCCACTTTATTAATGAAGGCGGAGCAGGCGCGTGACGTCGGAGTGAGTGACGTCACGTGGCCGGCCGCCGGGAGACGGAGTCACGGAGGCGGAGCAGTGGGGGTGGACTGAATACACTGTCTACAGTATGTGTCTTTGTGTCATAGTTACCATCTCTGCGGTCGCCGGCCCGGTCGGACACTAGTGCGGGGCTGGCAGGCGGCAGTGCAGGAGGCGGAGCACAAGGGTGTGATTAGGGTGTGCCCAGGTACACCGCGCACACCCCATGCGCACGCCTATGCTGCCCGCCCTGCAGCCTCCATCACCTCTCTGTGTGCCGCACTGCCGGCGCCGCTATTGCAGGCAGCGGCCCGCCCGGGCCGTTTTCTGGCAGGTTAGGAGGACAGACACTCTGGGGGGGGGGGGGGGGGGGGTTTTAAGCCCCCTACCCCCCCCCCCCCTCCTCCCTTATCTACGCCCCTGTTTTTCATTTCAAAACACCTTTCTTCTCTGGAGAGTCACACGGTACAGAAATAGAGGCTGTGAAGGCCGATGACACGAGAGCAGGATTTACCCAGTGACCTTCATTGACTACGTTACTGCAGGATGAACCTATTTTGGCCACCATGTCAGGAGCACTAGAGTCATCACAATGTTCTCTAGGATACGGCACCGCCTTCTGTAAATTAGTTTGTATGGTGACCATAGGGATATGTTTTTACTTAGAATTGACACCTCAGCTGCTGCAGAACCTCAACCATGGATTGGTGTATATATCGGACACGTATCTCATGTGAAAAGTTTCCTCTGAGATACCTATAATGCTGTTCTGTAGTAGATGGGGTGCAAAATGACTTTCCTTTAGCGTAGATATCCCTCAAGATTTTCATGGTTTGACCATAAGAACCAGGATTATAATGGGTTAAAATCATACTTGCCAACTTTTCATAGCCGTGGAGGGATTGATTGTGGCGAGCGAAATGTGGATTTTTAGAGCAAGGACCCACCCCTTTTTCAGAGGACCCACCCCTTTCCCAGAATGTTCAACCCATACTTATTTTGAACATACTTAAAGGGGTTGTCCGGGTTCAGAGCGGAACCCGGACATACCTCCATTTTCACCCCGGCAGCCCCCCTGACAGGAGCATCGGAGCAGTTCATGCTCCGATGCTCTCCTTTGCCCTGTGCTAAATCGCGCAGGGCAAAGCAGTGGCGTCGCCATAGCAACCATAGCAGTGGCTATGGGGCCCTACGCCACTGGGGGCCCGTCCGGACCGCATAATTTTTTTTTATTTTTTATTAATATACAGGCTGCGGCAGCCAGCAGCCAGGCCCGACCGCCCGCCCAGTGTAGTGGGCGGGGCGCGGGCGGTCCGCGGCTCGGGCCTGGCTGGGGGGAAGGCGGAAGCTAAGGAAGGAGGAGACAGGAGAGGACAGTGAGTGGCACTGCCGGAACATGAGGTAGGCGGACGCGGTGGAGGGGGCCGGAACGGGGGCGTAGCGGAGGCGGAGACAGGCTGGCACCAGCGCCGCAGACCGCACTGCACTTGCCTCTGTGGAAATTGAAGAGAAGCGCCGTAATCTCGCACAGGCGCACTGGCAGTCGGCAGAGGCATCGAAGTGCGCATGCACCGTCTTCCTGGCCTCTGCCAGTGCGCCTGTGCGAGATTACGGCGCTTCTCTTCAATTTCCACAGAGGCAAGTAAGTGCAGTTAATAAATTAGGTAGGAAGCGGCTCTTGGTAGTGGTGATGGTGGGGGGGAGGGAATCTGTGGAGGACACTGAAGGGGGGGGATCTGTGGAGGAAAATGAAGGGGGGATCTGTGGAGGACACTGAAGGGGGGGGATCTGTGGAGAACACTGAAGGGGGGGGGGGATCTGTGGAGGACACTGAAGGGGGGGGGGATCTGTGGAGGACACTGAAGGGGGGGGGATCTGTGGAGGACACTGAAGGGGGGGTCTGTGGACGACACTGAAGGGGGGGTCTGTGGACGACACTGAAGGGGGGGTCTGTGGATGACACTGAAGGGGGGGTCTGTGGATGACACTGAAGGGGGGGTCTGTGGAGGACACTGAAGGGGGAGTCTGTGGAGGACACTGAAGGGGGAGTCTGTGGAGGACACTGAAGGGGGAGTCTGTGGAGGACACTGAAGGGGGGGTCTGTGGAGGACACTGAAGGGGGGGATCTATTGGACGACACTTAGGGGGGGGATCTGTGGAGGACACTGAAGGGGGGATCTGTGGAGGACACTGAAGGGGGGATCTGTGGAGGACACTGAAGGGAAGATCTGTGGAGGACACTTAGGGGGGGATCTGTGGAGGACACTTAGGGGGGGATCTGTGGAGGACACTTAGGGGGGGCTCTGTGGAGGACACTTAGGGGGGGATCTGTGGAGGACACTTAGGGGGGATCTGTGGAGGACACTTAGGGGGGGATCTGTGGAGGACACTTAGGGGGGGATCTGTGGAGGACACTTAGGGGGGGATCTGTGGAGGACACTTAGGGGGGATCTGTGGAGGACACTTAGGGGGGGATCTGTGGAGGACACTGAAGGGGGGGATCTGTGGAGGACACTGAAGGGGGGGATCTGTGGAGGACACTGAAGGGGGGGATCTGTGGAGGACACTGAAGAAGGGATCTGTGGACGACACTGAAGGGGGATCTGTGGACGACACTGAAGGGGGGGTCTGTGGACGACACTGAAGGGGGGGTCTGTGGACGACACTGAAGGGGGGATCTATTGGACGACACTTAGGGGGGGGGATCTGTGGACGACACTTAGGGGGATGTTCGGGTGGGAGGTCCTGGAGGGGTGTTTGGGTGGGAGCTCTGGAAGGGGTGGGAGGTCCGATAGGTATGTGGGGGTGGGAGATCCGGGAGGGGGGGCCCATAATTTTTTTTGCTATGGGGCCCAGTCATTTCTAGCTACGCCCCTGGGGCAAAGGCATTTTTTGGAGATCCGGTGATGTACTGGGGCTCTCCATGGGGCTGCCAGGAACCCCGGTGAAGTCACCGGCACTGATGGGCGGGATTTAGCGCTGCCCTAGCCTGTAAAACTGCAATTTCGGGACTGTTAGCAACTATGTCTGAAGTAGTGGGTCAAGGTGTGGAGCTGGAACTTAAAGTGGCCCTGGAAAAATAAAAATAAAAGTGGCCCCCAGGTTGTAGGTAGGTTCTGATTGACAGAAGGCGGATGAACAACACAGGCGGGGACAAGTGAAGTAGGTGGGGACAGCAAGATACAGCCCCTGCAAAACCAAATACCACAGTGCAGCACAAAATACTGTCGTCCCCACAGCAGTTATGAACAGCATCACCATTTTGAGGATGGTAATACAGTTTAATTTGGGAGGGCACTTGCAGCTGCCGGCCAAGTACCTGATGCTTCTAGCATTAATTAATGCTGAGAGGATAAGATCGTTAGGTACTTTGCTTGCCACAGTGAGGAGGGCTGAGGAAGCCCCCTTGGGCATCGGCCAACCAGGAAAATTCCCTGTAAGGTCTAAGGACAGTTTGCCCCTCTATGGGTCTAATGACGCGGCATCCTGGGGCCAAATATAGTTAGAGCTCATGAAGGCATTCTTTCCAGGAGAAAGCAGAGATCCTGAGCTGTGTGGGATATTTGACAGCTCTTCTGGGAGTCCGAGATGTTGCCTTTTATTTTTTTTTGGGAACGTCCCGAACGTTTTGGAAGAGTTGGCAAGTGTGGCTAAAATGAAGCTTCACCTTTTAACATCTTCTGACGTGTCACTTAGACATGTCAGAAGAGGTCCTCGATAGGGACAAATGGTCAGTCACTCCTAATGAATACCAGAATGCAGCGACCATGATGTTCCTCCAAGAACCATGCCCTTCTTCAGACTTAGTGATTTGCAGATCTAAAATTCTGTAGTTGGAAATATCACATTTGTAGAGCCTGTGTGACTGTAGTTTACCACCACCACCACCGGACCCCCAAATAAAGCAAACAAACATATTTGGTGGGCACCACACATTGTAAAGCTGCTTTAGATGTCTCAGCACCAGCCTTTAACATGGAAAGAAAATCACAAGTCATGGGTGAATTTACTGAGACTGGTGTTTCATACTACAGCTTTAATAATAAATGCACAGGAGTAAGATTTGCCAAATTTACTTATAGTGCAGGCCCCTAAATAAATTTGGCACATCTTCTAGAAGTCCGTGCACCTAAAAAACTAATTTCTGCCATAGTTTTGCTCTATAATTTATGTCAGTTTCTGGCTTAAATCACAGTAAATTTGTTGGGCTGCTGCAGAGTAAAGCTCTTAGCAACCAATCACAGGGCAGCTTTCATTTTTCAAGAGCACAGTAAGAAATGAAAGCTGTGCTGTGATTGGTCGCTATTGGCAACAACAGCAGTTTCCCTATTAGACAAGGAACTCTAGTCATTTCCTACTTTTGCTTATTTCTTTCCCCTTGGGGGCCATGTAAATAAGGAAATTTCATCTTAGGGCTCATTCACACAGCAGATTTTGCAAAGGCATTCCCTGACTGTAACTGTTCTATTTTTTTTTCAATACGAATGCCGTGGACCCTCTCACAGTTTAGGCCCATTAAATGGAGCTTAACCGCAAGCTCACGCCGGGTTCCAGTGGCATCTAGCTGGACACCATACCGGGAAAGGACATATCCATTCTTCGCCCAGTCAAGGCTATAAAACACAGTCGCATGGAGTGAAGAGCGGCATCACGTTGAAAACAATGGGAGGCAGATTCTGCAGTTTTTTGGGGGCAGAACCCGCTCCAGGCACCAGCCTCTGTACTAAACATGGCGCCTGTTTACGCCAGACGTAATATGTGAAGAATTTGTTTGTGAAAGGCGTCTTAGTAAAACGTTTGTTTTCGAAATGTCACGGCTTGAAGTGTGCTGGCAATTAGCATAAGTGAAGACGTTAGGTGTGAAGCCTAATGTCAGTAGGAAGCGCGCAAGGCTTGATATTTGTGTTCTGTGCCCACTTATGATGAATATGGATTTATTAACAGCTCCCGCTCACAGAGGAGGCAGCCATTTTATCTACTGCAGCAGTTCACTGTGATGTAGAGTACAAAGTCACTAGGAACAAAAGCCAGATCATTAATCACCCTGAAACATGCCGGCTTCAATGGCGGAGGGAGATATTTTGGTACCCAAGCAATATATTACATAAGCAAAACCTTGTTACCATTCTAGTCATTACTGCATACATGATTTCTGCTAATAAAATATAAAATGTCAAATACCCTGATATCTAAAACTGTGACGCTGTCCATAATACAGCACAAGATATCGCTTTACAGGCCTCATTCCTATAACTTGTATATTGTGACATATGGGCCACTGACGAGTGTTATATACCTATATTGCCAAATGGTCCTTCTGTCTTCTCCACCATTTATTTATTATGTGCCTATAAAGGCAGTTGTAATTGTGATATTCAAAGTATTTGGTTCTCCTAATACCACTAGAGATGAGCGAATTTCCGCTTATGAAATTCGTTCACACTTGATTTGTTTGTAAATACCACCTTCCAGAGCTTGGTCTGATCACCCCTATGATGTTCCCCGCTCTTTATTGGGTAACATTAGTTACAATACATTCCCTACAATAAAGAGGCTCGGACACATTTTTAGCTACCTCATGTATTGACTCATTTATTAACAGGCCAGTGGTTTTGAAATGGCCCTGATGATGGTGAACCCCCAACTCATCCTTCAACACTCAGGAGAGGAAAAACCCCCTAGTGGGGGAAACCTCCAGGGAACCATGGCTGAAGGACTGCCCTTCCCCTGGGCAAGGGGGTAAAAGCCATCATTTGAGATGAGGTAGCTATGGAAAGTCCGGGTAATTGTCACATCCAGTATTTGGAAATTCTGCTAGATGTTGAATCCAGAAAATCCGGTAAATATCAAATCCGGTATTAGGAAAGTCCGGTAAAATGTCACATCCAGTATTGAGGACAGAGACCAAGCCTGGAATCTGCCTCTTGATCCAGAAAATTCATGTCCAGCAATCTCATGATGGTTTCAGTTGTCTTGGCGCTCCACCCCTTGGATCTTATTGGGGGTTTTCAGGGTCCTGGGTCTTTTCTCTCAGGCCAATGGAGACACCTTCTCGGGACAACGTTAAAGACAAACGCTGAGAAAAAAGAAGACCGTTAATTATAAAACAGCTCTATATAATATATTACTTCTCTGAAATGTTTCTGGAGCACATTAGACCTTCACACAGCATCTACTCACCTGGAAATCTGTATAGTTCGTTAGTTGGTGTATTATCAGGCCAAGGAATCCAGTCCACTCGGCCACCATGCCTGTCCTGGTGTAGATCTGCAGAAGACAGAATAGAGGATTAGTGCCTGGCGGTACTCACCAGGGACTCTATATGGAGTGAGATGGGAAGATGGAGGTGAGATAGGATCTTCTATATTACTGTTACACAGGAAAGATGTAGATTATACAAGACGGTGAAAAGTTGCATGAACTCACCTCTTCACATCGGCCAGTACATAGCTGGAAGAAGCCGATGGTCATACACACAGAAACTGGAAGGACGTGTTAAGGACAAGTAACAGAATTCATTCTATTAATATAGTGTTTTCTATACTGTGATGTCTGATCTGTGCTACAATGGGGTCAGAGGAAGTGAATAATCTTAGTTGCCAACAGTCACAAATTTGCCAAAATGTTTCCAAATTTTCAGAGACAATCTCTCTGTAAATTTGGGTTGTCCTGGGACGAAAATGGGTGGGGCTTAGTTAACTCCACCAATGAGTGAGCGTGACCTGACAATTTAAGGGGGTGGGTAGCTTGACCCAAATTTACTAACGGCAGCAATGATGGTAAGTACGTATGTGTAAGTGTATCCAGCACACAACATGGCACTGTACCAGTCAGCTATAAGAGGATACAGGTCAGCAGGGCCACAATGGGCACAAAGGTTGATGCTAATCTAATGTGGCATAGGCGGCGACTGCTGAAGGATTTCTTGTACAGGCATACAGCTTGACCTAGGTTGTAAACGGCACAAAAGACAAATGCCGGTCCTGCGCCGATCCTGTGGACTGTAGGACTCATCCTCATCTAGAACAAAAGCAGAGGAATAAATGTCATCAATATGGACATCCTGAAGATCTGAGAATACAGAACAGCAGAGGCCGCAGGTGGTGTAATTATACAGGGGCAGTAATACATAAGAATAGTCACCAGGGCGCGTCATTGTATTTATACACATCTCTTGACTTCAAGTTATGTCCCCTCTGTATTACTAGTCCTGAGACATCAGTATATAAACTTACCGAAACTATGGCGGTCACAATGGTCCCAATGCAGCCCATCCATGCAACGACATAGAGGGTTCTCTGGCAGATGATATGTCGCCTCTCTGATTGTTCAGACCGGATGATCATGAACCGGTACATGATGGAAGCGTTGCCAGCTCCTGAAATAGACAATACATGGGATCAGCCGGGAACGTCCATAGACACTTCTGATAACCTCCAGGACTCAGTAATGATTATAATCTCCAGTGATGGCCGCCGCTCAGTAGTGAATAGTGCTTAGGGAGATAACGTCATCACTGAGGCTGGAGCCGCTGATCTCCTCATGATGTTGTCTCTCTAAATCCACTTACCAAAAATGGCAGATATTAAGAAGACCACTGTAAAGACCACCGATTCGGGGAATGCTCGTCCCGTGTCACTGAGAAAGAAAGCAAAATATTGGGTGTTATTAGGACACAAACGGCAGCAGGATTGTGTTATGTCTTCTAATAGCAGAGGAGCCTTTATTTCCTTCCATTGTAATCATCCTCCATAATATGATCTAATGTCCAGACACAAATAGAAGACAAACAACAATGGGGAAGATATTATGGAGCCGTTGCTCATAGCAACCAGTGAGATTGCAACTCTAAAAAATGATTAAGGAAGAGACATTTTCTACAAAAAGTTGCTTTTTGCACTCTTAAGCCATTTCCAAAAAGTGGGTGTGGTTTAGGTGGGTTTAGCAGGAGGGGGCGGGCCTCTGCAAACTGGCAAATTTCCACCTGAAATAGTTGGTGCAATTTTAATTTGAATTTTTTTTTGTGCATGGGGGTCAGAAACGCTCCTAATTTATTATGAGGCTTGTGCATCTCACTCCAGTGCAGATTAGATGAGGGCCGGGGCATGAAACCTCAGTCTTCATAGATTCCCCCACCCCCAAATGTGATGTTTTCTATACTAACAATTATTAGATGGCGCTTATTAATAATCCACTAATAATAATGTAATAACTTTCCAGGAATAAACGGATAATACGGTAATAACAGTAATAATACTACAGAGGAATCCCGCCCCGTCCCCTCTTACCTGATGTAAGGATATTTTACATGGCCTGGGATGACAGTCAAGGCAATCAGGGCACAGAGGCCCGATAGCGTCCATATGACCCAGAGGAAAAGCAAGAATGCCAAACCCCGGATCTCCATGGCGCAAAGTCAATTATTCGCTAAGCGAAAGCAAGGATTTGCTAAGCAAAAGCACAAGCCGATCTGTCTCTCTCTATATCCAGAGAAAATCTGGCTGAGATAATGTCAGGCAGTGGTTTTCTAAGGCTCAGAACTCGGTGATGTCACTAGCTTCTGTGACATCATCACACCTTCCGCAATCTTATTGGTCCTCGCTAGTTTATTTCATTTCATTGGTTCTCCCTTCATTGTGACATCATCTTATATACTTGAATCTGATTGGTCCTCAGTAGCTTCTGCGATGTGATTGGTGCTTCAACCTCCATACATGCCTGGATCTGATTGGTCCTCCGTATTTCCAAAATTTATGCCTATGTTGCTGAGATGTTACTGGCTTTTCAAGTCTACTGAATAGAGAAGAAATTCTACTTTTATACATGTGTACCATATCACAACAGAATGAGTAAAACTCTGAAAAAGCTGTATGCAGATAGATCTGCGGATCCGTCTGTGCTAAAGTAGCCTACGGACACGGATCACGGACGCGGATGACAATCTTGTGTGCCTCCGTGTTTTTTCACGGACCCATTGACTTGAATGGGTCCGTGAACCGTTGTCCGTCAAAAAAATAGGACAGGTCTTATTTTTTTGATGGACAGGAAACACGGATCACGGACGCGGATGACAAACGGTGCATTTTCCGAGTTTTCAACGGACCCATTAAAAAGTCAATGGGTCAAAAGAAAATCACGGAAAACGGCAAACAAAAACGGTCGTGTGCATGAGGCCTTAATAACGTGGACAGTGATTTCATTATCAGTGCGAAGAGCCTGGATGTTTCTGACACTGTAATTAATCTGACATCTGTCTCAGGGACGCAGATCTGATCGTAGACCCATCTCTTCAAATCTCTGGCGTGGGGGGAGGGGTGAACGTCATAGAAAAAAACACGTGGAAATCAAGTCAGAGTTATGTATTCTTTTCCTCAATGCGGCCAAGATACTAATACCGAGGAAGTGGTTGCAGAAAGAACCTCCAACGCTGAAAGATTGGTTTCTGGAGGTCAAGAAAGTACAGAGTTTTGAAAAATTGAGGTGGACTCTAGCCCAAAATGTGCAAAGATTTGAGGAAACATGGGAAAAATGGACTACATACCTGACACCAGAAAAGACAAATATGTTCTTAGAGGACTGTGTTTAATTGTTTATTTGTGTTTATTTTGAGTCGAGACTAAACAGACTATTCTCTGTTTCTATACTCCTTAGAGGTCTGTACTTAGATCATTCTCTAAAAGGTTTACTAAATAGCTATTTTGACTGGTAACCATTATCTTCTCCTTTACCTATCCTTCCCTCCTCCCTCCCTCCTTCCCTACTCTTTCCTTGTTTGTCCTTTTTTTTATTGATCATGTATCAATGATGTTACTATTTCATTACAATATGTATATGGATATATATGTATATTATTTGTCAGATATTTAGAGAAATCTTTATAATTATTCATTTGGAGTGATGTAACTCCAAGATATATATCCTTAAAATACCCTTAAAAATAAAATTATTTACACATAGAAAAAAACAATTATTTTTTATTTTATTTCCTGAGGATATTGTGTGCAGTCATGCTAAAATGTCAGCGTCCTCTGAGACTGTTAGGTAACATTTGTCATCAGGGCCGTAAATAATATTTTTTCCTGGGGGGGTTCAGCTTTCTCAGATTATAGGAGTCATCATTAACATCCACAGATATCTCCCCCCCCCCCCCCCCCATAACAGTGTCCCTGACAGTGTCCCTATTGTAAGACGGACCCGCCGTTCCTTATGTAAGTGACTAAGTGAGCTACTTGTGCAAAGTATATGTACTACTACTATCTAATAATCTATCACTAACTTACTGGGACTGGGACGGTCAGGACTCCAGATGCTTAGGCACTGGGCGAGTGGGCGGGCAGGCAGGCTAGCTCCCTCTCTTCAAACACTTAAACTAGGTGGCCGGCGGCAGCGTAACGTGACGTCACTCACTACGTCACACCACAGGCGCATGCTCCTCCCACTTTATTAATGAAGGCGGAGCAGGCGCGTGACGTCGGAGTGAGTGACGTCACGTGGCCGGCCGCCGGGAGACGGAGTCACGGAGGCGGAGCAGTGGGGGTGGACTGAATACACTGTCTACAGTATGTGTCTTTGTGTCATAGTTACCATCTGTGCGGTCGCCGGCCCGGTCGAACACTAGTGCGGGGCTGGCAGGTGGCAGTGCAGGAGGCGGAGCACAAGGGTGTGATTAGGGTGTGCCCAGGTACACCCGGCACACCCCATGCGCACGCCTATGCTGCCCGCCCTGCAGCCTCTATCACCTCTCTGTGTGCCGCACTGCCGGCGCCGCTATTGCAGGCAGCGGCACGCCCGGGCCGTTCTCTGGCAGGTTATTAGGAGGACAGACACTCTGGGGGGGGTTTGAAGCCCCCTACCCCCCCCCCCCTCCCTTATCTACGCCCCTGTTTTTCATTTCAAAACACCTTTCTTCTCTGGAGAGTCACACGGTACAGAAATAGAGGCTGTGAAGGCCGATGACACGAGAGCAGGATTTACCCAGTGACCTTCATTGACTACGTTACTGCAGGATGACCCTATTTTGGCCACCATGTCAGGAGCACTAGAGTCATCACAATGTTCTCTAGGATACGTCACCGCCTTCTGTAAATTAGTTTGTATGGTGACCATAAGGATATGTTTTTACTTAGAATTGACACCTCAGCTGCTGCAGAACCTCAACCATGGATTGGTGTATATATCGGAAACGTATCTCATGTGAAAAGTTTCCTCTGAGATACCTATAATGCTGTTCTGTAGTAGATGGGGTGCAAAATGACTTTCCTTTAGCGTATATATCCCTCAAGATTTTCATGGTTTGACCATAAGAACCAGGATTATAATGGGTTAAAATCATACTTGCCAACTTTTCATAGCCGAGGAGGGATTGATTGTGGCAAGCGAAATGTGCATTTTTAGAGCAAGGACCCACCCCTTTTTCAGAGGACCCACCCCTTTCCCAGAATGTTCAACCCATACTTATTTTGAACATACTTAAAGGGGTTGTCCGGGTTCAGAGCGGAACCCGGACATACCTCCATTTTCACCCCGGCAGCCCCCCTGACAGGAGCATCGGAGCAGTTCATGCTCCGATGCTCTCCTTTGCCCTGTGCTAAATCGCGCAGGGCAAAGGCATTTTTTGGAGATCCGGTGACGTACTGGGGCTCTCCATGGGGCTGCCAGGAACCCCGGTGAAGTCACCGGCACTGATGGGCGGGATTTAGCGCTGCCCTAGCCAGTAAAACGGCAATTTCGGGACTGTTAGCAACTATGTCTGAAGTAGTGGGTCAAGGTGTGGAGCTGAAACTTAAAGTGGCCCTGGAAAAATAAAACTAAAAGTGGCCCCCAATTTGTAGGTAGGTTCTGATTGACAGAAGGCGGATGAACAACACAGGCGGGGACAAGTGAAGTAGGTGGGGACAGCAAGATACAGCCCCAGCAAAACCAAATACCACAGTGCAGCACAAAATACTGTCGTCCCCACAGCAGTATTGAACAGCATCACTATCTTGAGGATGGTAATACAGTTTAATTTGGGAGGGCACTTGCAGCTGCCGGCCAAGTACCTGATGCTTCTAGCATTAATTAATGCTGAGAGGATAAGATCGTTAGGTACTTTGCTTGCCACAGTGAGGAGGGCTGAGGAAGTCCCCTTGGGCATCGGCCAACCAGGAAAATTCCCTGTAAGGTCTAAGGACAGTTTGCCCCTCTATGCAGTGGCGTAGGGATCGCCATAGCAACCATAGCAGTGGCTATGGGGCCCTACGCGACTGGGGGCCCGCCCGTCCGGACCGCATAATTTTTTATTTTTTTTAATACATTACAGCACTCACAGGCAGTCAGCAGCCAGGGCCGACCGCCCGCCCAGTGTAGTGGGCGGGGCGCGGGCGGTCCGCGGCTCGATCTTGAGAACATGAGGTAGGCTGGCGGATGCGGTGGAGGGGGCCGGAACGGGAGCGTAGCGGAGGCGGAGCCAGGCTGGCACCAGCGCCGCCCGCAGACCGCAGTGCAGGAAAGGAATGAATTTCCCCGCCCCCTCCACCGCCTGAGTCCGCCTCCTGAGTCCTCCCACCCAGTCCCTCTAGTTAGTAGGAGGCGGACTCAGGCGGTGGAGGGGGCGGGGCCAGGCCGGGGGGGGGGGTTGTTACCTGTGCTGCTGTGGGGAGGAGGGACTGGGAGTGGGACTATGGAGGGAGACTGGTCCCGCCCAAAACTGAACTAGTCTGAGGGCGGTGGGCCAGAGAGGAACCGGCTCATAATCAGTGACTCACTAGTCACTACTACTGCTGTCACTGGATGGCACAGAGGGGTGATGGCACCTACTTCTCCAGGCTGCCTGTGAGGACCAGACATCAGCTGTCTACAGGAAAGGTAAGTGTCTGTCTGTAGAAATAGTGTCTGTCTGTAGAAATAGGTGTATAACTACTTGTAAGTTCATGTGTATGTAATGTGTGTGTGTATATATATGTGTATATATATATATATATATATATATACAGTATATATGTCCATATATGTAGTGAGTGCGTATGTGAGTCTGTCCATGTATGTAGTGAGTGCCTGTATGAGTGCGTCCATATATGTGGTGAGTGCCTGTATGAGTGCGTCCATGTATGTAGTGAGTGCCTGTATGAGTGCGTCCATATATGTGGTGAGTGCCTTTATGAGTGCGTCCATGTATGTAGTGAGTGCCTGTATGAGTGCGTCCATATATGTGGTGAGTGCCTGTACGAGTGCGTCCATGTATGTAGTGAGTGCCTTTATGAGTGCGTCCATGTATGTAGTGAGTGCCTGTATTAGTGCGTCCATGTATGTGGTGAGTGTATGAGTGCCTCCATGTATGTGGTGAGTGCCTGTATACGTGCGTCCATGTATGTAGTGAGTTCCTGTATGAGTGCGTCCATTTATGTGGTGAGTGCGTGTATGAGTGCGTCCATGTATGTGGTGAGTGCATCCATGTATGTGGTGAGTGCCTGTATGAGTGAGTCCATGTATGTTGTGAGTGCCTTTATGAGTGCGTCCATGTATGTGGTGAGTGCCTGTATGAGTGCGTCCATGTATGTGGTGAATGCGTGTATGAGTGCGTCCATGTATATGGTGAGTGCCTGTATGAGTGAGTACGTGTATGCGTGCGTCCATGTATATGGTGAGTGCCTGTATGAGTGCGTCCATGTATATGGTGAGTACGTGTATGAGTGCATCCATGTATGTGGTGAATGCGTGTATGAGTGCGTCCATGTATGTAGTGAGTGCGTGTATGAGTGCGTCCATGTATGTGGTGAGTGCGTCCATGTATGTTGTGAATGCGTGTATGAGTGCGTCCATGTATGTGGCGAGTGCGTGTATGAGTGCGTCCATGTATGTGGCGAGTGTGTGTATGAGTGCGTCCATTAAGTTTGGGAGGGGCCCAGTACAAAAATTTGCTGTGGGGCCCAGTCAGTTCTAGCTACGCCCCTGCCTCTATGGGTCTAATGACGCGGCATCCTGGTGCCAAATATAGTTAGAGCTCATGAAGGCATTCTTTCCAGGAGAAAGCAGAGATCCTGAGCTGTGTGGGATATTTGACAGCTCTTCTGGGAGTCCGAGATGTTGCCTTTTTTTTTTTTGGGAACATCCCAAACGTTTTGGAAGAGTTGGCAAGTGTGGCTAAAATGAAGCTTCACCTTTTAACATCTTCTGACGTGTCACTTAGACATGTCAGAAGAAGTCCTCGGTAGGGACAAATGGTCAGTGACTCCTAATGAATACCAGAATGCAGCGACCATGATGTTCCTCCAAGAACCATGCCCTTCTTCAGACTTGGTGTTCTGCGGATCTAAAATTCTGTAGTTGGAAATATCACATTTGTAGAGCCTGTGTGACTGTAGTTTACCACCACCACCACTGGACCCCCATATAAAGCAAACAAACATATTTGGTGGACACCACACATTGTAAAGCTGCTTTAGATGTCTCAGCACCAGCCTTCAACATGGAAAGAAAATCACAAGTCATGGGTGAATTTGCTGAGACTGGTGTTTCATACTACAGCTTTAATAATAAATGCACAGGAGTAAGATTTGCCAAATTTCCTTATAGTACAGGCCCCTAAATAAATTTGGCACATCTTCTAGAAGTCCGTGCACCTAAAAACAAATTTCTGCCATAGTTTTGCTCTATAATTTATGTCAGTTTCTGGCTTAAAGGGCTTCTGTCACCCCACTAAACTGTTTTTTTTTTTTTTTTTGTTTACTTATAATCCCTATACTGCGATTTATGCATACATAATCTAATTAATCATTTCGGTTCAGTAGATTGTGTTAAAAACCGTGCTTTTAAAATATGCAAATTACCTTGCTACCAGCAAGTAGGGCGGCTACTTGCTGGTAGCAGCCGCATCCTCCGATCCTAAAGACGCCCCCGCCGCATGTTGATTGACAGGGCCAGGGAACGGGATCGTCCTCCGGCTAGCCCTGTCTGCTATCAAGATCTCGCGCCTGTGCCGTAACGGTATTCAGTCGGCGCAGGCGCACTGAGAGACGGACGCTTGCTCGGCCGCTCCATCCTCAATGCGCCTGCGCCGATGACGTCACATCTACACCCGGCACAGGCCCATTGAAGATGGAGCGGCCGAGCGAGCCTCCGCCTCTCAGTGCGCCTGCGCTGATTGAAGACAGGTGCGGCGCAGGTGCGAGATTTTGAATGCAAACAGGGCCAGCAGAGAACGATCCCGTTCCCTGGCCCTGTATCACGATCGGCGTGACTATCACATACGTGACACAGAGGGAGGGAAAGAGGAAGGCCCTGCCCAAGTGAGAGGGAAGGTGGTGACCCCTGACTCACCTTGCGGCTGGCACCTGGCTGCCCTGACGTCCCTAGACGGGTTCCTCACCCGTACGCCGATCACGTGCCTAAAACCCTGGCTTTCCCTAAGATGAGCCCTAGATAGTGAACAGGGCGGTGGGAACACTAGTCCGCACCACTAGCTCTAAAGGAAAACACCAAGGGGAGGACAGACAATACAGACTAAACATATAATCCCAGGTGGGCGACAACAGGAGACAACAAAAAGCCCAACAGGGATCCGGAGGGTAGCACTCTGGAACAACAACCAGGATTCACAGCTCCAGTGGGTCAGTATAGATGTCCAGGCAGGAAGCTCTATAACTGGCAACTAGAGAAGTGTGAGAGGAGAATATAAGGAGGTTGGGAGTGGCAGACAAGAAACAGCTGAGGAGGAGAAGCTACGGATCCCTGAGTGAGACAAAAAGGATTGCAAGGCAAACACAGAAAACAATCACTAAGAAACAACGTGATCTTTAGACATAGAGCGCGCAACCACCCGCTGCGACTTCCTGACCCCGGGTATAACGGAGTCAGACGTGGCTCTTGACACCCTCGTGACACCCTGTCAATCAACATGAGGAGGGGGCGTCTTTAGGATCGGAGGATGCGGCTGCTACCAGCAAGTAGCCGCCCTACTTGCTGGTAGCAAGGTCATTTGCATATTTTAAAAGCACCTTTTTAACACAATCTACTGAACCAAAATGATTAATTAGATTATGTATGCATAAATCGCAGTAAAGGGATTATAAGTAAACAAAAAAAAAAAAAACTGTTTAGTGGGGTGACAGAAGCCCTTTAAATCACAGTAAATTTGTTGGGCTGCTGCAGAGTAAAGCTCTTAGCAACCAATCACAGGGCAGCTTTCATTTTTCAAGAGCACAGTAAGAAATTAAAGCTGTGCTGTGATTGGTCGCCATTGGCAACAACAGCAGTTTCCCTATTAGACAAGGAACTCTAGTCATTTCCTACTTTTGCTTATTTCTTTCTCCTTGGGGGCCGTGTAAATAAGGAAATTTCATCTTAGGGCTCATTCACACAGCAGATTTTGCAAAGGCATTCCCTGACCGTAACTGTTCTTTTCTTTTTTCAATACGAATGCCGTGGACCCTCTTACAGTTTAGGCCCATTAAATGGAGCTTAACCGCAAGCTCACGCCGGGTTCCAGTGGCATCTAGCTGGACACCATACCGGGAAAGGACATATCTATTCTTCGCCCAGTCAAGGCTACAAAACACAGTCGCATGGAGTGAAGAGCGGCATCACGTTGAAAACAATGGGAGGCAGATTCTGCAGTTTTTTTGGTGCAGAACCCGCTCCAGGCACCAGCCTCTGTACTAAACATGGCGCCTGTTTACGCCAGACGTAATATGTGAAGAATTTGTTTGTGAAAGGCGTCTTAGTAAAATGTTTGTCTTCGAAATGTCACGGCTTGAAGTGCGCTGGAAATTAGCATAAGTGAAGACGTTAGGTGTGAAGCCTAATGTCAGTAGGAAGCGCGCAAGGCTTGATATTTGTGTTCTGTGCCCACTTATGATGAATATGGATTTATTAACAGCTCCCGCTCACAGAGGAGGCAGCCATTTTATCTACTGCAGCAGTTCACTGTGATGTAGAGTACAAAGTCACTAGGAACAAAAGCCAGATCATTAATCACCCTGAAACATGCCGGCTTCAATGGCGGAGGGAGATATTTTGGTACCCAAGCAATATATTACATAAGCAAAACCTTGTTACCATTCTAGTCATTACTGCATACATGATTTCTGCTAATAAAATATAAAATGTCAAATACCCTGATATCTAAAACTGTGGCGCTGTCAATAATACAGCACAAGATATCGCTTTACAGGCCTCATTCCTATAACTTGTATATAGTGACATATAGGCCACTGACGAGTGTTATATACCTATATTGCCAAATGGTCCTTCTGTCTTCTCCACCATTTATTTATTATGTGCCTATAAAGGCAGTTGTAATTGTGATATTCAAAGTATTTGGTGCTCCTAATACCACTAGAGATGAGCGAATTTCCACTTATGAAATTCGTTCACACTTGATTTGTTTGTAAAAGGTGAATTGCGTTATAGATTCCGTTACCACAGACCATAACATAATTCTATGACGAAATGCCTTTAGAGGCATTCCGTTATTCATTCTGTCATAATAGAAGACTATGGCCTGCATAACGGATCCGTCCCGTTTCCGTTATGCAGGAGAGGACCCATTTGCAGCCCATAGACTTCTATTATGACGGAATGAATAAAGGAATGCCTCTAAAGGCATTCCGTCATAGAATTGCATTATGGTCCGTGGTAACTGAATCCATAACGCAATTCTGCTTTTACCAGTAAACGAATCACAAATGAATTTAATAAGCGGGAATTCGCTCATCTCTAAATACCACCTGCCAGAGCTTGGTCTGATCACCCCTATGATGTTCCCCGCTCTTTATTGGGTAACATTAGTTACAATACATTCCCTACAATAAAGAGGCTCGGACACATTGTTAGCTACCTCATGTATTGACTCATTTATTAACAGGCCAGTGGTTTTGAAATGGCCCTGATGATGGTGAACCCCCAACTCATCCTTCAACACTCAGGAGAGGAAAAAACCCCTAGTGGGGGAAACCTCCAGGGAACCATGGCTGAAGGACTGCCCTTCCCCTGGGCAAGGGGGTAAAAGCCATCATTTGAGATGAGGTAGCTATGGAAAGTCCGGGTAATTGTCACATCCAGTATTTGGAAATTCTGCTAGATGTTGAATCCAGAAAATCCGGTAAATGTCAAATCCGGTATTAGGAAAGTCCGGTAAAATGTCACATCCAGTATTGAGGACAGAGACCAAGCCTGGAATCTGCCTCTTGATACAGAAAATTAATGTCCAGCAATCTCATGATGGTTTCAGTTGTCTTGGCGCTCCACCCCTTGGATCTTATTGGGGGTTTTCAGGGTCCTGGGTCTTTTCTCTCAGGCCAATGGAGACACCTTCTCGGGACAACGTTAAAGACAAACGCTGAGAAAAAAGAAGACCATTAATTATTAAACAGCTCTATATAATATATTACTTCTCTGAAATGTTTCTGGAGCACATTAGACCTTCACACGGCATCTACTCACCTGGAAATCTGTATAGTTCATTAGTTGGTGTATTATCAGGCCAAGGAATCCAGTCCACTCGGCCACCATGCCTGTCCTGGTGTAGATCTGCAGAAGACAAAATAGAGGATTAGTGCCTGGCGGTACTCACCAGGGACTCTATATGGAGTGAGATGGGAAGATGGAGGTGAGATAGGAGCTTTTATATTACTGTTACACAGGAAAGATGTAGATTATACAAGACGGTGAAAAGTTGCATGAACTCACCTCTTCACATCGGCCAGTACATAGCTGGAAGAAGCCGATGGTCATACACACAGAAACTGGAAGGACGTGTTAAGGACAAGTAACAGAATTAATTCTATTATTATAGTGTTTCCTATACTGTGATGTCTGATCTGTGCTACAATGGGGTCAGAGGAAGTGAATAATCTTAGTTGTCAACAGTCACAAATTTGCCAAAATGTTTCCAAATTTTCAGAGACAATCTCTCTGTAAATTTGGGTTGTCCTGGGCCGAAAATGGGTGGGGCTTAGTTAACTCCACCAATGAGTGAGCGTGACCTGACAATTTAAGGGGGTGGGTAGCTTGACCCAAATTTACTAACGGCAGCAATGATGGTAAGTACGTATGTGTAAGTGTATCCAGCACACAACATGGCACTGTACCAGTCAGCTATAAGAGGATACAGGTCAGCAGGGCCACAATGGGCACAAAGGTTGATGCCATTCTAATGTGGCATAGGCGGCGACTGCTGAAGGATTTCTTGTACAGGCATACAGCTTGACCTAGGTTGTAAACGGCACAAAAGACAAATGCCGGTCCTGCGCCGATCCTGTGGACTGTAGGACTCATCCTCATCTAGATCAAAAGCAGAGGAATAAATGTCATCAATATGGACGTCATGAAGATCTGATAATACAGAACAGCAGAGGCCGCAGGTCACCAGGGCGCGTCATTGTATTTATACACATCTCTTGACTTCAAGCGATGTCCTCTCTGTATTACTAGTCCTGAGACATCAGTATATAAACTTACCGAAACTACGGCGGTCACAATGGTCCCAATGCAGCCCATCCATGCAACGACATAGAGGATTCTCTGGCAGATGATATGTCGCCTCTCTGATTGTTCAGACCGGATGATCATGAACCGGTACATGATGGAAGCGTTGCCAGCTCCTGAAATAGACAATACATGGGATCAGCTGGGAACGTCCATAGACACTTGTGATAACCTCCAGGACTCAGTGATGATTATAATCTCCAGTGATGGCCGCCTCTCAGCAGTGAATAGTGCTTAGGGAGAAAACGTCATCACTGAGGCTGGAGCCGCTGATCTCCTCATGATGTTGTCTCTCTAAATCCACTTACCAAAAATGGCAGATATTAGGAAGACCACTGTAAAGACCACCGATTCGGGGAATACTCGTCCCGTGTCACTGAGAAAGAAAGCAAAATATTGGGTGTTATTAGGACACAAACGGCAGCATTGTGTCATGTCTTCTAATAGCAGAGGAGCCTTTATTTCCTTCCATTGTAATCATCCTCCATAATATGATCTAATGTCCAGACACAAATAGAAGACAAACAACAATGGGGAAGATATTATGGAGCCGTTGCTCATAGCAACCAGTGAGATTGCAACTCTAAAAAATGATTAAAAAAGAAAAATTTTCTACAAAAAGTAGCTTTTTGCACTCTTAAGCCATTTCCAAAAAGTGGGTGTGGTTTAGGTGGGTTTAGCAGGAGGGGGCGGGCCTCTGCAAACTGGCAAATTTCCACCTAAAATAGTTGGTGCAATTTAAAAAAAAAAAATTGTGCATGGGGGTCAGAGATGCTCCTAATTTATTATGAGGCTTGTGCATCTCACTCCAGTGCAGATTAGATGAGGGCCGGGGCATGAAACCTCAGTCTTCATAGATTCCCCCACCCCCAAATGTGATGTTTTCTATACTAACAATTATTAGATGGCGCTTATTAATAATCCACTAATAATAATGTAATAACTTTCCAGGAATAAACTGATAATACGGTAATAACAGTAATGATACTACAGAGGAATCCCGCCCCGTCCCCTCTTACCTGATGTAAGGATATTTTACATGGCCTGGGATGACAGTCAAGGCAATCAGGGCACAGAGGCCCGATAGCGTCCATATGACCCAGAGGAAAAGCAAGAATGCCAAACCCCGGATCTCCATGGCGCAAAGTCAATTATTCGCTAAGCGAAAGCAAGGATTTGCTAAGCAAAAGCACAAGCCGATCTGTCTCTCTCTATATCCAGAGAAAATCTGGCTGAAATAATGTCAGGCAGTGGTTTTCTAAGGCTCAGAACTCGGTGATGTCACTAGCTTCTGTGACATCATCACACCTTCCGCAATCTTATTGGTCCTTGCTAGTTTATTTCATTTCATTGGTTCTCCCTTCATTGTGACATCATCTTATATACTTGAATCTGATTGGTCCTCAGTAGCTTTCTGAGATGTGATTGGTGCTTCAACCTCCATACATGCCTGGATCTGATTGGTTCTCCGTATTTTCGAAATTTATGCCTATGTTGCTGAGATGTTACTGGCTTTTCAAGTCTACTGAATAAAGAAGAAATTCTACTTTTATACATGTGTACCATATCACAACAGAATGAGTAAAACTGGGTATGGACCCTCACCCATGTGAGCCCCTCTGCCTACAATGTGTAGGGAATGAAGGGGCCATGAAAGGTGTCTCTATTCTGCTGACCGTTTCAGGAGGGAAGATATCACCTCTCACTGCTCTGCGCTCCTATCCAAATTATTCCTGCTTGTAAACTTGAAAATTGAGTTTTATAGACGTTTTTGGTCAATTATTGATAATGCAATTCCAAAATTATATGGAGTATCCATTTAAGGTAGTTGTCTCACACTAGTTGCCCTGTAATACTTTTGCAGCGGTGGACGCAGCAGAGTATATGGTTTCCTAGTCATATACTTTGCAGTAATGTTAATGTAATCCATTGACATGACAGGTCAGTCAGAGTTACAGGGACGCTCTGATTTGTCTAGTAGAAGGGGTCTTGAGCAGAAGTCCCCCTCTATGATGTTCGGATATGGCATATGGGTAGTGCTGTCCCAATGAGCCCACACTGGAGATACACCCATGATCTTCGGCTCCTGTCTCGTCTTTGCTACAGAACGATTTTGACGTTATTTGGTAATGAAATGGCAAATGTGAAATTTTCCTTTTTTTGATTGATTACAAAGGGAATTGAGGACACATTGGAGAACCGTGGATTGTTGTGCAAAACAATGAAGACCTCCTTGGGGCTCATCTCCATACAGGAGGTCCAGCCATAGCCTAGCTCTATATACACATACAGATACAGATTGCTGGAGGACACAGATGGAAATGATTTGTTACAAACATTACAGATGTGCCACCCCGGGTCTCCCCCATCTGAATCTACTGAAGATGGTCCCATAGTCTTATACTAATTTTATGTTTCATCATAGACTTTTCATATTAACAGTAGAATAGGCCAATATGTCTAAGGCTGAGTTCACACCAGCGTTCAGCCTTTCCGTTCTCCTGCTCCGTTATACGCAGCCTACGGATCCCATAGACTATAATGGGGTCCGTAGGCTCAGTTATGTGCCCAATCCGTCCTTTCCGTTCTCCTGCTCCTATAACGGAGCAGGAGAACGGAAAGGCTGAACGCTGGTGTGAACGAAGCCTAAAGCGTACCTGTTATATTAGATGTGCATGTAAATATATTGTAATATATATAATTGTAATATATATTTTTTGAGGACACTGACATCTTCCTGAATACTTGTAAAATAATTCAGAGGCTCACCCTTCCTACACTATGGATAAATTGAAGGTTCTCTACCAAATAGCCTGCCCACTGCCAACTAGTGTACAATAGAAATTATAAATTGATTAATAGACACACCTCCACCTGGACTATTAGTATCAACCAATTATATAGTTAAAATATTTTATTATACAATATAACAATTATAAATGGTACCAGAAGGGCCCTTTCTGAATCAATAAAAGACAATAAAAAATAATATAAAAAAATGAAAACCATAAAAACGTGTACTTATTGTTATCCCCTATTAATTGTAGGACAATGTATCAATCTCTTGCCTTGATGATAGATCTTAGATATTAGATATAATGTGCTGTCAAAAAAGGTATTAGATGTAGTCCCAATATGGATGTTCCATTATTATAATGTACTTTGTAGGATTTAAGGGTTATAGCAGTGTATCTTATATTGTTTTAACGAGTTTCGAAATGTTACAAAGGAGGAAATCCAGAACTTAATTATGGCCACTGAGGAAGGAGCTAGAACTTAAATTCCAGTTCAATGCACAGCCTTGTGGGTTTCAGACCTTCTAATCTCCTTCTCACTGGAATATTCTGGTAGCTACCGTATTTTTCGCCGTATAAGACGCACTTTTTCCCCCCCAAAAGTGGGGGGAAAGTAGCAGTGCGTCTTATACGGCGAATGCTGCTGATTTTGCGAGTTTTCAGTGATACACCCGCCGGGAGGAGGGGCTGGGGGCCGGCATCTGCTTTTATAATAACACCGGGGCCCGTGCAGTGACTGTATTCTACTACACGGGCCCCGCTCACTGTATAATCGTATCTCTAATAGTAAATTGTTATGTACATAATCGCATAATGAGCGCTGTGTATTACTTACAACTACAAGCACTCGCCGAGAGGAGGGAGGAGGCAGGCTGGGAGGACGGACGCTGGCAGTGTGAGTCATACATCACGCGCCTGCGCCGCCCACTTTATGAATGAAGCAGGCGGCGTGGGCGCATGACGTATGAATCACGCTGCCAGCGCCTGTCCTCCCGGCCTGCCTCCTCCCTCCTCTCTGCTACCTACCGAGCGGCGAGCGCTTGTAGTTGTAAGTAATACACAGCGCTCATTATGCGATTATGTACATAACAATTAACTATTAGAGATACAATTATACAGTGAGCGGGGCCCGTGTAGTAGAATACAGTCACTGCACGGGCCCCGCTGTCATTATAAAACCAGATGCGACCCCCAGCCCTGTATTGAGGGTCATTCTCTACAGGGACACTTATGGAGGGGATCTGTGGATGACACATATCATAAGATGCTATATTTGTGTCATCCACAGATCCCCCCCATAACTGTCATACACAGATCCTCATAACAGTGCCATCCAGAGAGCCCAATAAGAGCCACCCACAGATCCCCCATAAGTGTCACCCACAGATCCCCCATAAGTGTCACCCACAGATCCCCCATAAGTGTCACCCACAGATCCCCCATAACAGTGCGTCACCCACAGATCCCCCATAACAGTGCCATCCACAGACCACAATTAGTTCAAAACCCACCAAAAGCACACCTTTTGGTTCAAAATATTCTTTTTCCTATTTTCCTCCTCAAAAACCTAGGTGCGTCTTATAGGCCGGTGCGTCTTATACAGCGAAAAATACGGTAAGTTGCTTCCTTGGTTCTCAGAAACAGAGGTTCTCTGAACTTGGGCCTAGCTCTGAGTAGCTCGCACGTGTAGGTTTTACTGTTCCTCAACCAAAAGTAGACTTGAACTAATCAGGGGAGTGGATCCAGGTCCATCACCCTGGAAATTTGACACAGTGAGCCATTTTGCTGCATATTCCTGGGAGGAAGTTGGGTAGAGGGCTTGCAGACAGCCTGGATCAGCCAATCAGTGGGCAGCAGGCAAGGAAATGCCTGTCAAGAAAAAAATGGGGGTTAGTCAGCACATCTAAATGCGCAGGTTACACGTCTCCATGGCTGAAAGCACAAATAGCAAAAACAAACATAATGCAACAGCACTCTGCAAACACAAATAATACAGTAAATACAATAGTGCCATACTCACTATAGAAAATTATCTGTTGAAATCAGAATAAACCTTTCCTGTTTTTAGTCAATTAGGATTATTATAATTATTACTATTTGCCAAATGCCAGAATAATGAGAGCAAGAGAATGTTTTAAGGCATTTTTTATTACTTTCTGCAAAGTCAAGTTTACATACATTTCATTACTCTTTGGTACCATTGCCTTAAAACTGTATGACTTGGGTCAAACATTTTGAATATCCTTCCACAAGTTTCTCAGAATAGTTGGTCGGAATTTGGGCCCATTACTCCTGACAAAACTGGTGTAACTGAGCCATGTTTGTTGGTCGCCTTGCTCGCGCCTGCCTTTTTAGCTTTGCCAATAAATTTTCAATAGGATTGAGATCAGGGCTTTGTGATGGCCACTCCAAAACATTGTCTTTGTTATCCTTAAGCCACTTTGTAACCAGTTTGGCAGTATGCTTGTGGTCATTGTCCATTTGGAAGACCCATTTCCGACCAAGCTTTAACTTCCTGGCTGATGTCCTGAGATGTTGCTTCAGTATTTCCACATAATCTTCTTTCCTCATGATGCCATCTATTTTGTGAAGTGCACCAGTCCCTCCTGCAGCAAAACAACCCCACAACATGATGCTGCCGCCCCCGTGTTTCACAGTTGGGATGGTGTTCTCAGGCTTCCAAGCTTCTCCCTTTTTCATCCAAACATAACGATGGTCATTATGGCCAAAAAGTTCAACTTTAGTTTCGACAGACCACAGGACATAAATATCTTGGTCAAATGCCAACTTTGTATAAAAAAATTGGAAAAGTTGTCTTTTGCCAAGATATTTCTCTCATCCAGCATGGTTATATGTAAAATGACACCCCAAAACACATTCCCCAACTTCTCCTGAGTACGGCGATACCAGATGTGTGACACTTTATTGCAGCCTAGGTGGGCAAAGGGGCCCACATTCCAAAGAGCACCTTTAGGATTTCGCAGGCCATTTTTTACACATTTTGATTGCAAACTACTTCTCACGCATATGGGCCCCTAGAATGCCAGGGCAGTATAACTACGCCAAGTGACCCCATTTTGGAAAGAAGACACCCCAAGGTATTCAGTGAGGGGCATGGCGAGTTCCTAGAATTTTTTATTTTTTGTCGCAAGTTAGTGGAATATGAGACTTTGTAAGAAAAAAAATAAAAAATCATCATTTTCCGCTAACTTGTGACAAAAAATAAAAAGTTCTATGAACTCACTATGCCCATCAGCGAATACCTTAGGGTGTCTACTTTCCGAAATGGGGTAATTTGTGGGGGTTTTCTACTGTCTGGGCATTGTAGAACCTCAGGAAACATGACAGGTGCTCAGAAAGTCAGAGCTGCTTCAAAAAGCGGAAATTCACATTTTTGTACCATAGTTTGTAAACGCTATAACTTTTACCCAAACCTTTTTTTTTTTGCCCAAACATTTTTTTTTTATCAAAGACATGTAGAACAATAGATTTAGCGAAAAATTTATATATGGATGTCGTTTTTTTTGCAAAATGTTACAGCTGAAAGTGAAAAATTTCATTTTTTTGCAAAAAAATCGTTAAATTTCGATTAAAAACAAAAAAAGTAAAAATGTCAGCAGCAATGAAATACCACCAAATGAAAGCTCTATTAGTGAGAAGAAAAGGAGGTAAAATTCATTTGGGTGGTAAGTTGCATGACCGAGCGATAAACGGTCAAAGTAGTGTAGTGCAGAATTGTAAAAAGTGGCCTGGTCATTAAGGGTGTTTCAGCTAGGGGGGTTGAAGTGGTTAAGAATAGAAGAATATTGGTCAATACGGATAATAAAGGCGTAGTTTTTGCAATCAATACGCTATCATCTAAGTGCGAATTAGTAGTCAAATTGCTGAGGCATTTCGTTCTTTGTTGCTTGAAGCTTAATATTTGGGTTAAGGCGAAGTATGTTCAAGGTAAATTTTATAATTTGGCGGATTCTCTGTCTCGTTTCCAGTTTGCCAGATTCCGGGAGCTAGCACCAGGAGCGGAGTTGGAGGGGTCGCCGTGCCCTCAACATCTTTGGGACCTATTATGGGATTGATATCAGAATCAATCAGACAGTCGGTGGCTAATAAAACATGGGCTGCGTATGCAGCCGCATGGCGGGACTGGGTTTTATTTTCTAATACTTTGCCCGATGATGTGGATGACCTTGATTGTGGTATGTTACTTGTAGCTAGTTTATTTAAAAGGAACTTATCATTTTCATCAGTCGCTAGAATAATAGCAGGGATTTCCTTTTTTCTTAAAATGGCAGGTAGAAAGCCGTTAGCGGCTTATTTTCCGATTAAACAAATGATGAAAGATTACCGTAATTTTTTTTTTCGTGTGTAGATAATAGGAGGCCAATTTCAGTTGAGTTATTGGGTAAGTTATATGAAATTTTGTCTGAAATTTGTTTTGATAGCTTTGAGGTTTTGCTTTTCAGGACTAGTTTTATTTTAGCATTTTTTGCAGCGTTAAGGATAAGTGAATTGGTGTCTGCTGGTCGTATAGTATGTTCTGGGTTGAAAATGGATGAAGTGGTGTTAAAGGCTAGTTTTGTTGAAATTTTGTTGAAACGGTCAAAGACGGATCAATATGGGAGGGGCAGAATTATAAGACTGAACGAGTGGGTGGGTTCTTCATTGTGTCCAGTGGGCATAGTTCGTGCTTGGCTGGAAGTTCGCCCGTCTGCTCCGCCTCCTTTTTTAATTCATAAGGATGGTTTCCCCTTAAATAAATTTCAATTTAGTGCTGTACTTAAAAAATGCTTGGCTGCACTTGGGCTGAGTTCATTAAAAATTTCTTCACATTCCTTTATAATTGGTGCAGCAACGGAGGCGGCTAGGTTTGGGTTAGATGATGCTATCATCAGAAGGATAGGTCGTTGGGATTCGGATAGAGCTAGATTGTATGTTAGGCCTGATTTATTATAACCAGACTTCATTATTTTATATCTTTTCAGGGAGTCAGATAATTGTTTGGATTTTGGGCCATTCGTATATATTCTGGGCCCAGAAGAGAGCAGAGAAGAGAACGTATACTGAAAACTTATCTTTTGATGGCTCATCCTTGCAGGTTTTTTGACAGGGTATTAGAGGAATGGGATGGAGCGGTGTTTTACGTGAGGTTCATAAGTTATGCACTAGCCGCCCTCATCCGAATATTGAAATTTTTCATGTGGGAGGGAACGAATTAGGCAAAATCAAGACGTGTAGTTTATTATGGGAAATGAAGAGGGATCTGTCACTGTTGAGATGCATGTTGCCAGACACTGTTTTGTTTTTTTCTGAAATAGTGCCTCGCTTGGTACGGTCTTTTAAAGAGCAGTCATTCTGTGAAAAAATTTGTAAAAGGGTTAATAGAGCCATGTGCAAGTTCATGCCCCTGCTCTCTTACAGGCATATTGATCTGGAAGGATGGGAGATAGGTCTTTTTAGGTCGGACAATGTGCACCTATCTGAAATTGGAATTGACATTTTTATTTTAGGTTTGCAGGGCGCTATTGAGAAAGGGCTGCAATGCTTGTGGGGGGCCTCGCCTTTTTAAGGCGTGGTGTGTGGGATTTATCGCTCAGCTACAGCTGAGTGGATTGTGGTTTTTAATGGTTAATTGACGGAGTTTTGATGGTTAAATTATTTATTTATTTATTTATGCTAATTTATTGAGTAATAATTTGATGGTAATTTATTGGTAACCCATAATAAAGCATTGCGGCCTTTTCATCCAACTTGGAGTTTGTGTTTTTTTTTATTATATTTAGGTTTTGTTATTTTTAATGGGGATTATTGTGTGTAGTGTGCCTCCATGAATGAGCCCTCCCCCAGAGCGTTTAGCTTGGGGGAAACATGGGGGCACATACACATAAGGGGTTAATATTAGTTAGTAGGTATTTTGCGCTCTTTTCTCTCCCCCCCCCCCCCTTTTTATCTTTTCAGGTGAATTTACTTCAGGTTAAATCTTACCTGGTGAACCGGTTTTAGCTGGTTTGAAGCGGTCTTTGGCAAGTTTGACAGGACCCTCCTGATTGGCTGCGGCGGTTGCTGGGGGAGAAATCCGTCAATTTGATTTGACAGGGAGAAAACGGTGGGAAGCTGGCACCTTTATATTGCGGCATTCCGCTGTATTGAGGTGCCAGTTTAAGAAGACTGTGACCTGCGCCCGCCCTCCCTCCCTTGAGTTTAATGTTCTCTGTGTATTGTCACGTGCTTTATTAGTGGGATTTATCGCTCAGCTACAGCTGAGTGGATTGTGGTTTTTAATGGTTAATGGATGGAGTTTTAATGGTTAAATTATTTATTTATTTATGCTAATTTATTGAGTAATAATTTGATGGTCATTTATTGGTAACCCATAATAAAGCATTGCGGCCTTTTCATCCAACTTGGAGTTTGTGTGTTTTTTTAATTATATCTAGGTATTGTGCCTCCATGCTTCCAGACCCTCAAGACATTGACTGGGCAATAGTGGCTCAAACAGCACTGTTTCCTCGCCAGGCCAGGAACCAACATTACACCGAATCTCACATGATTTCCCTTTCAGGACCCTAATGCTTTGACTACCTGTATATATGCTACGTACCAACTCATTATCTTTACTCATGGGTGACAATACAAGACCCACAAAGCATTTGCTTTACATTTTCTTACATGTAATGCCTCACTTAATAGTTTGGTGACACTACTTTGATCAGAGTTACCACTGTCAGCATTTTCTTTAATCAATTCTTCAATTGTATTAAACCCTATAATTGGGCTAAAGGGGCAATGTTGGCTAACTAACATGGGTACAACCATAGTTACCTTTCCTCTATATTTCTCAATTTTTAGTTCAAACTCAACCCATCCATCATAAGGAATAACAGACCCATTTGCCGCTTTAATTGTTAAGCATTCGTTTTCTCCTAACAATTTCCCAATAGGCTGTACTGTAGCGTGCTGCTGGTATTGTTTTATCCAGCTTGCAGCCACAATACTGATTTGGGACCCTGTGTCAACAAGTGCTTCTGTGGACGCACCTCCCAAACTGCAAGTCAGCAAGCATTTATCCCCTATCAGCCTGGCTACTTTTCTCCTGTCCCCACTCTTTGGTTGGAAGGGCATTTCACTAAGCTTTGTGACTGTCTGGGACTTGTCTTGAGAACTGATCACTGGTTGTCCCTCACCTGTGACCATTCCTCGTTTCCCGAGAACCTTTTCTGTTTCATGCAGCCACGTGCACTGTGACCTTCCTGACCACATTTAAAACAATGCCAACATTTTCCTCTCCCCTCATGCACACATTGCTTACATTTAGGCACAGTCTTGGGTTTAACACTGCCATTCACTACCTTCCCCGGCCCATGTTCATTCTTTTGTATTGCCCCTGCCTGTAGCAGCAATTGTACATTCTTTGTGAGAGCAGCAACTTGTGTTGTCAACTCTACCAGAGAGGGTTGATTGTCACCTGGTGTATGGCTTCTCCTCCATCCTGTGTCTGGATGACATTGGCAGTAGTCAGCCTGGATCTGCCACTTAATCTGGCTTGCCTCTCTGCTTCTATTCTGGCTAGCTTGGTAACTATTCCTAGCAGCACATCATCACTTGTAGATAAGTCAGAAATATATAGCTTAATCTCTCTTCTAATGTCACTATATTTCTCACTTAACACCTGATATAACGTGTGAAGAAACACTCCTTGTACCAAATTCTTGTCATAGGTAATTTCAGCACCAACTTGTTGAGAAGACCACAAAACTTTCTGTTTTAGCCCCATAATTCTGTACACAAACTGCTGCGGAGTTTCTTTATCATGCTGTTCATCGTTCATCAGTTCCTGAAACAAGTCGGTGCCGCTCCTGTCCTGAAGATGCGAGCGCAGGAACCTTTTCAGCTCTGCTACAGAAAGATCCTCCTTGTTTACCAGCATCTCCTTAAAAGTTCCTGGTTTCACAGTTTTCAGCACAGTTCTGATGATTTCTGACTCAGAGTATCTTTCTTGTATACCTTCATCAATCTGTCTACATACACTGCTATATGTCAGTTCAGAGTCCCAGTCTGAAATTTGCCCACCATGAACTTTAAACTCCTTCCTTGGCAGGTAAGCTGCTAAGTCCTTTAATGTAAACCCACTTTCTGCCATTTGCCCTGTCCTGTCCTTTGTGTGAGTTGTGCTGTGCTCTCTGTTCACACTTCCATGTGGAGTGTCAGAGTGTCTTTCTCCTAGCAAGGACTCAGCCAGTTCTTTTATCCGAAGCAGATATGCCTTACCACTGTCCTCCATGCTGTACACTGCTTCTCCCTGTAAATGTCCCAGGATGTAGTCACAGATCTCCTGCTCACTTGCACCTGTAGCTTGGGGAACTTCTTTTCCAGCATCTCCCTGAATCTGTACAGAAAGTGAGTGCAACTGATCCTCAGACAATGTGTGCAGCAGCTTCTGGATCTGCCACTGCAGCTTCTTCACTGATGCTGCGTCCACCATCTTAGACCTTGTATAGCTTGCTTGAAGCCTTCCCTCACTCCCTTTACTGTAATGGCAGCCTTCTCACTCTGTGACTGTCTTGCACGATAATTACATATCCCGGACGAGCCCCCAAATGTTACCCACGTTCGTGGTGGTAGTGCAGACTAGTGCCCCGATGCAGCCGACAGCGTCTGTTTTAACAGAGGAGAGACACGACATGTGGCTCAGTTGATGTCCAACTTTAATATGAGCTAGTGATGTCCGGATCATGAACGAATCGTTCTTTTGAACCGATTCAGTTCACTGATCCGGAAGAGTCAGTTCCGAATGAAACGGCTCAGTCAGATCAGCAGCAGGCAGTGTAATAGGAGCCTCCAGTGGACGCTAGCCCCGCCCCTCCCCGTCCTCCAACCAATCAGAGGCAGCCAGCACTGACTCCCAGCACAGGGGGAGTCGCAGGGACTCAGAGAATCGTCTGAGTCTATTAGTTAACCACCTCCGGACCGCCTAACGCACATGTGCGTTCCGGAGGTGGCAGGCTGGCGCACAGTCACGCATATACGCGTCATCTCGCGAGACGCGAGATTTCCTGTGAACGCGCGCACACAGGCGCGCGCGCTCACAGGAACGGAAGGTAAGCGAGTGGATCTCCAGCATGCCAGCGGCGATCGTTCGCTGGCAGGCTGGAGATCCGAATTTTTTAACCCCTAACAGGTATATTAGACGCTGTTTTCATAACAGCGTCTAATATATCTCCTACCTGGTCCTCTGGTGGTCCCTTTTGTTAGGATCGACCACCAGAGGACTCAGGTAGGTCAGTACAGTCGCACCAAACACCACACTACACTACACCCCCCCCGTCACTTATTAACCCCTTATAAACCCCTGATCACCCATGATCACCCCATATAAACAGGGCCGTCTTTAATATTGATTGGACCCTGGGCAAGGATTTCCTTGGGCCCCCTGGATCCCGCCTTCCCACACCCTAGCATGCAATCACGCCCTCGACCACAACACACACAAAAAAATAATTGGGATGCACATCACACATGACATGACACAGGTCTTTACCAGGCTACAGGCCAGCAGACACATTATTATTGCCACATGTGTCACATGCCACTACCGACTGTACAGCCGTTCAGAGTTCAGACAGTTCACAGTTCCGCTTCCTTCAGAAAAGCGAGCCTGCCGTGCACTCCAGCGACTTACAGATAGAGGCAGTGGCGTTGCTATGGCTGGTGTCACCCTTTGCTCAGGTGTGGACTTGTCATTTTTTTCTAAGGAATATAGTTTAACCGTTTATGTTCAAAAGAGAAAAAAAAGAGGTCAATAAGTCAGCTCCAATCAGATATCTGCATAGACCCAGAGTCTTGGTCTATATGCAGATATCTGATTGGAGCTGACTTCTTATTTTCTCTTTTGCACATAAATGGTTAAACTATATTCCTTAGTGAAAATGACCAGTCCAGTCCACACCATGAGGGCCCCCCAGGCCCCCCCTGAGCAAAGATTAGTAAATGTGGCAGGTGGTGGCCCCAGGCCACAGTTCAGCAGACAGAGAGAACCCAACTCCTTTGTCTCCCGTCTCTCTAATAATCCACCAGTAATTTAAATAACCCCATTAGTGGTGGATTATTATAGAGACGGGAGACAAAGGAGTTGGGTTCTCTCTGTCTGCTGAACTGTGGCCTGGGGCCACCACTTGACATATTTACTAATCTTTGCTCAGGGGGGCCCTCATGGTGTGGTGTGGACTGGACATTTTCACTAAGGAATATAGTTTAACCATTTATGTGCAAAAGAGAAAATAAGAAGTCAGCTCCAATCAGATATCTGCACATAGACCAAGACTCTGGGTCTATGCAGATATCTGATTGGAGCTGACTTAGTGACCTCTTTTTTTTCTCTTTTGCACATAAACGGTTAAACTATATTCCTTAGAAAAAATGACCAGTCCACACCATGTGGGTCTATATTTATGAGGGGCCGGGCCCCCCTGAGCAAAGATTAGTAAATGTGGCCGGACGGCCCCAGGCCACAGTTCAGCAGACAGAGAGAACCCAACTCCTTTGTCTCCATAATAATCTCCCACTAATGGGGTTATATAAATTACTGGTGGATTATTATAGAGACGGGAGACAAAGGAGTTGGGTTCTCTCTGTCTGCTGAACTGTGGCCTGGGGCCGTCTGGACACATTTGCTAATCTTTGCTCAGGGGGGCCCTCATGGTGTGGACTTGTCATTTTTTCTAAGGAATATAGTTTAACCGTTTATGTGCAAAAGAGAAAAAAAGAGGTCACTAAGTCAGCTCCAATCAGATATCTGCATAGACCCAGAGTCTTGGTCTATGTGCAGATATCTGATTGGAGCTGACTTCTTATTTTCTCTTTTGCACATAAATGGTTGAACTATTCCTTAGTGAAAATGACCAGTCCACACCACACCATGAGGGCCCCCCAGAGCAAAGATTAGTAAATGTGGGCTGGCAAGTGATGGCCCCAGGCCACAGTTCTGCAGCAGAGTCAGACAGAGAGAAGAACCCTACCCAACCCCAGCCCTTATGTCGCCTGGGGCTCTCTATAATAATCCCCCACAAATTTATGAATGGTCGGATCTGGTGACCTGACCGATTTCTTCTAAATTCTAATATAAAATAAAGTCAATTAATATATAATGAAAATGCCTACAGACTATGCGCAGCGTGCCACTGCTTTTTGCTTACCTCCTCCTCAGTCCTGTCCTCCCCTCCTGGCGCGGCAGTGGCAGGTCGACTCTGGCTGGCCTGGCTGACTGTATTAGGTAGGTCAGGTCAGCAGGTCAGTGACTTGAGACTGGTCTGGTCTCTGGACCGTCTGGTTCTTGTCTGGTCAGACAGTGGTCACGTGACGTCACGTGAGGCTGTGACTCACTCACCACCGCCACCCAATCCCTTTAGCCTCCGGACCGGAGGCGGGACTTAGTCCCTGCTGCTGCTGGCTGCTCCGCCGTGGCGCTTCACACCAGGCTGCGGCGACACTGACTCACACACGACACCCCCCCTTTTACCACGTGAGTGACGGGGGCGGGGGGCCGAAGTGCTTCGCCTTCCCCTGTAACTGTCAGTTAGTTCAAGTTGTCTAGTGAAGACTGCTGCGCTGCGCTGCTGCCGGCTGCATATTAGACAATAGAGTCAGAGAGTCAGAGTCGGGCCAGGGCCCCCATGAGCAACTGGGCCCGGGGCAGCTGCCCCTTTTGCCCTGCGGCAAAGACGGCCCTGCATATAAACTCCCTGATCACCCCCCTGTCATTGATCACCGCCCTGTCATTGATCACCCCCCTGTCAGGCTCCGTTCAGACGTCCGTATGATTTTTACGGATCCACGGATACATGGATCGGATCCGCAAAACGCATACGGACGTCTAAATGGAGCCTTACAGGGGGGTGATCAATGACAGGCGGGTGATCACCCATATACACTCCCTGATCACCCCCTGTCATTGATCACCCCCCTGTAAGGCTCCATTCAGACGTCCGCATGATTTTTACGGATCCATGGATACATGGATCGGATCCGCAAAACGCATACGGACGTCTAAATGGAGCCTTACAGGGGGGTGATCAATGACAGGCGGGTGATCACCCATATACACTCCCTGATCACCCCCTGTCAGTGATCACCCCCCTGTCATTGATCACCCCCCTGTAAGGCTCCATTCAGACGTCCGCATGATTTTTACGGATCCATGGATCGGATCCGCAAAACACATGCGGACGTCTGAATGGAGCCTTACAGGGGGTGATCAATGACAGGCGGGTGATCACCCATATACACTCCCTGATCACCCCCCTGTAAGGCTCCATTCAGACGTCCGCATGTGTTTTGTGGATCCGATCCATGTATCCATGGATCCGTAAAAAATCATGCGGATGTCTGAATGGAGCCTTACAGGGGGGGTGATCAGTGACAGGGGGGTGATCACCCTGATCACCCTGATCCCCCCCTGTCATTGATAACCCCCCTGTAAGGCTCCATTCAGACGTCCGCATGTCTTTTGTGGATCCGATCCATGTATCCATGGATCCGTAAAAAATCATGCGGATGTCTGAATGGAGCCTTACAGGGGGGGTGATCAGTGACAGGGGGGTGATCACCCTGATCACCCCCTGTCATTGATAACCCCCCTGTAAGGCTCCATTCAGACGTCCGCATGTCTTTTGTGGATCCATGTATCCATGGATCCGTAAAAAATCATGCGGATGTCTGAATGGAGCCTTACAGGGGGGGTGATCAGTGACAGGGGGGTGATCACCCTGATCACCCTGATCACCCCCTGTCATTGATAACCCCCCTGTAAGGCTCCATTCAGACGTCCGCATGTGTTTTGCGGATCCGATCCATGGATCCGTAAAAATTATACGGACGTCTGAATGGAGCCTTACCAGGGGCGTGATCAATGACAGGGGGGTGATCCGGGAGTCTATATGGGTGATTACCCCCCTGTCATTGATCACCCCCCTGTCATTGATCACCCCCCCCTGTCATTGATCACCCCCCCCTGTAAGGCTCCATTCAGACATTTTTTTTGGCACAAGTTAGCGGAAATTTTTTGTTTGTTTTTCCTTACTAAGGCTCCATTCACACGTCCGCAAAATGGGTCCGCATCCTTTCCGCAATTTTGCGGAAAGGGTGCGGACCCATTCATTCTCTATGGGGACGGAATGTGCTGTCCGCATCCACATTTGCGGATCCGCACTTCCGCATCCGTGATTCCGTTTCCGCAAAAAAATAGAACATGTCCTATTCTTGTCCGCAATTGCGGACAAGAACAGGCATATTCTATTATGTCGGCAATGTGCGGTCCGCAAAATGCGAAAAGCACATTGCCGCTTTCCGTGTTTTGCGGATCCGTGTCTCCGTGTATCCGCAAAACACATTGCGGACGTGTGAATACAGCCTAAGTCTCATATTCCACTAACTTGTGTCAAAAAATAAAATCTCACATGAACTCGCCATACCCCTCACGGAATCCAAATGCGTAAACATTTTTAGACATTTATATTCCAGACTTCTTCTCACGCTTTAGGGCCCCTAAAAAGCCAGGGCAGTATAAATACCCCACATGTGACCCCATTTCGGAAAGAAGACACCCCAAGGTATTCCGTGAGGGGCATATTGAGTCCATGAAAGATTGAAATTTTTGTCCTAAGTTAGCGGAAAGTGAGACTTTGTGAGAAAAAAACCCCAAAAATCAATTTCCGCTAACTTATGCAAAAAATAAAAAATTTCTAGGAACTCGCCAGGCCCCTCATTGAATACCTTGGGGTGTCTTCTTTCCAAAGTGGGGTCACATGTGGGGTATTTATACTGCCCTGGCTTTTTAGGGGCCCGAAAGTGTGAGAAGAAGTCTGGAATATAAATGTCTAAAAATGACCTCCTAAAAGGAATTTGGGCCGCTTTGCGCATCTAGGCTGCAAAAAAGTGTCACACATCTGGTATCGCCGTACTCAGGAGAAGTTGGGGAATGTGTTTTGGGGTGTCATTTTACATATACCCATGCTGGGTGAGAAAAATATCTTGGTCAAATGCCAACTTTGTATAAAAAAATAGGAAAAGTTGTCTTTTGCCAAGATATTTCTCTCACCCAGCATGGTTATATGTAAAATGACACCCCAAAACACATTCCCCAACTTCTCCCGAGTACGGCGATACCAGATGTGTGACACTTTTTTGCTGCCAAGGTGGGCAAAGGGGCACATATTCCAAAGTGCACCTTTTGGATTTCACCGGTCATTTTTTACAGATTTTGATTGCAAGGTACTTCTCACACATTTGGGCCCCTAAATTGCCAGGGCAGTATAACTACGCCACAAGTGACCCCATTTTGGAAAGAAGACACCCCAAGGTATTCCGTGAGGGGCATGGCGAGTTCCTAGAATTTTTTATTTTTTGTCGCAAGTTAGTGGAATATGAGACTTTGTAAGAAAAAAAAAATAATAAAAAATCATCATCATTTTCCGCTAACTTGTGACAAAAAATAAAAAGTTCTATGAACTCACTATGCCCATCAGCGAATACCTTAGGGTGTCTACTTTCCGAAATGGGGTCATTTGTGGGGTTTTTCTACTGTCTGGGCATTGTAGAACCTCAGGAATCATGACAGGTGCTCAGAAAATCAGAGCCGTTTCAAAAAGCGGAAATTCACATTTTTGTACCATAGTTTGTAAATGCTATAACTTTTACCCAAACCATTTTTTTTTTGCCCAAACATTTTTTTTTTATCAAAGACATGTAGAACAATAAATTTGGCGAAAAATTTATATATGGATGTCGTTTTTTTTTGCAAAATTTTACAGCTGAAAGTGAAAAATGTCATTTTTTTGCAAAAAAATTGTTACATTTTGATTAATAACAAAAAAAGTAAAAATGTCAGCAGCAATGAAATACCACCAAATGAAAGCTCCATTAGTGAGAAGAAAAGGAGGTAAAATTCATTTGGGTGGTAAGTTGCATGGCCGAGCAATAAACGGTGAAAGTAGTGTAGTGCCGAAGTGTAAAAAGTGCTCTGGTCATGAAGGGGGTTTCACCTAGCGGGGCTGAAGTGGTTAAAAGAATCGAATGAGTCAGAGACTCATTTGATTCTTTTGAGTTAAAAGAACCGTGAGTCACCGAGTCCCTGCCAGGCTCCCTGTAAGTCCGTCTGGGGGGGAAGGGGGGAGGGGGGGGGCATTAATCTAGCATGTAGCAGAGCTGTGTGTGTACAGGGTACATGCAGCAGTGTAGCATCATGCTACACTGCTACATGCACCCTGTACACACTCAGCTCTGCTACATGCTGTAGCAGAGCAGGAAGTCTGGTAGGGACTCGGTGACACGATTCTTTTAACTAAAACTCTCAGACAATTATCACAGTCTGCTTCACTGCAGCAGAGCTGTGTTTGCCAGGAGCCAGTCCCTCCTGACCTTCGGTTCACTTGAGAGCCGACTCAGCAAGTGAACCAAAGATTCGATGAGCTGAGCATGCGCATTGATCTTCAGTTCACTTGCCTCTGCCGGCTCATGAATCGGTTAATTTGAAAGATCCAAACTTCCCATCACTAATATGAGCATCAGGCCCTAACTCTCCTCAACTAGTGTAATCATGTTAGAGCTCCCTCTAGTGACAGCCTTATGTTTTTGTGCTGTTGGGAAGTCTGAATTTAACCCTGTTACATTACCATTCTAGTCATTACTGCATACATGATTTCTGCTAATAAAATATAAAATGTCAAATACCCTGATATCAAAAACTGTGACGCTGTCCAGAATACAGCACAAGATATCGCTTTACAGGCCTCATTCCTATAACTTGTATATAGTGACATATGGGCCACTGACGAGTGTTATATACCTATATTGCCAAATGGTCCTTCTGTCTTCTCCACCATTTATTTATTATGTGCCTATAAAGGCAGTTGTAATTGTGATATTCAAAGTATTTGGTGCTCCTAATACCTCTAGAGATGAGCGAATTTCCGCTTATGAAATTCGTTCACACTTGATTTGTTTGTAAAAGGTGAATTGCGTTATAGATTCCGTTATCACGGACTATAACATAATTCTATGACGAAATGCCTTTAGAGGCATCCCGTTATTCATTCTGTCATAATAGAAGTCTATGGCCTGCATAACGGATCCATTTGCAGCCTATAGACTTCTATTATGACGGAATGAATAAAGGAATGCCTCTAAAGGCATACCGTCATAGAATTGCATTATGGTCCGTGGTAACTGAATCTATAACGCAATTCTGCTTTTACCAGTAAACAAATCACAAACGAATTTCATAAGTGGGAATTAGCTCATCTCTAAATACCACCTGCCAGAGCTTGGTCTGATCACCCCTATGATGTTCCCCGCTCTTTTATGGGTACCATTAGTTCCAATACATTTCCTACAATAAAGAGGCTTGGACACATTGTTAGCTACCTCATGTATTGACTCATTTATTAATAGGCCAGTGGTTTTGAAATGGCCCTGATGATGGTGAACCCCCAACTCATCCTTCAACACTCAGGAGAGGAAAAACCCCCTAGTGGGGGAAACCTCCAGGGAACCATGGCTGAAGGACTGCCCTTCCCCTGGGCAAGGGGGTAAAAGCCATCATTTGAGATGAGGTAGCTATGGAAAGTCCGGGTAATTGTCACATCCAGTATTTGGAAATTCTGCTAGATGTTGAATCCAGAAAATCCGGTTAATGTCAAATCCGGTATTAGGAAAGTCCGGTAAAATGTCACATCCAGTATTGAGGACAGAGACCAAGCCTGGAATCTGCCTCTTGATCCAGAAAATTAATGTCCAGCAATGTCATGATGGTTTCAGTTGTCTTGGCGCTCCACCCCTTGGATCTTATTGGGGGTTTTCAGGGTCCTGGGTCTTTTCTCTCAGGCCAATGGAGACACCTTCTCGGGACAACGTTAAAGACAAACGCTGAGAAAAAAGAAGACCGTTAATTATAAAACAGCTCTATATAATATATTACTTCTCTGAAATGTTTCTGGAGCACATTAGACCTTCACACGGCATCTACTCACCTGGAAATCTGTATAGTTCGTTAGTTGGTGTATTATCAGGCCAAGGAATCCAGTCCACTCGGCCACCATGCCTGTCCTGGTGTAGATCTGCAGAAGACAAAATAGAGGATTAGTGCCTGGCGGTACTCACCAGGGACTCTATATGGAGTGAGATGGGAAGATGGAGGTGAGATAGGAGCTTTTATATTACTGTTACACAGGAAAGATGTAGATTATACAAGACGGTGAAAAGTTGCATGAACTCACCTCTTCACATCGGCCAGAACATAGCTGGAAGAAGCCGATGGTCATACACACAGAAACTGGAAGGACGTGTTAAGGACAAGTAACAGAATTAATTCTATTATTATAGTGTTTCCTATACTGTGATGTCTGATCTGTGCTACAATGGGGTCAGAGGAAGCGAATAATCTTAGTTGCCAACAGTCCCAAATTTGCCAAAATGTTTCCAAATTTTCAGAGACAATCTCTCTGTAAATTTGGGTTGTCCTGGGACGAAAATGGGTGGGGCTTAGTTAACTCAACCAATGAGTGAGCGTGACCTGACAATTTAAGGGGGTGGGTAGCTTGACCCAAATTTACTAACGGCAGCAATGATGGTAAGTACGTATGTGTAAGTGTATCCAGCACACAACATGGCACTGTACCAGTCAGCTAGAAGAGGATACAGGTCAGCAGGGCCACAATGGGCACAAAGGTTGATGCCATTCTAATGTGGCATAGGCGGCGACTGCTGAAGGATTTCTTGTACAGGCATACAGCTTGACCTAGGTTGTAAACGGCACAAAAGACAAATGCCGGTCCTGCGCCGATCCTGTGGACTGTAGGACTCATCCTCATCTAGAACAAAAGCAGAGGAATAAATGTCATCAATATGGACGTCATGAAGATCTGAGAATACAGAACAGCAGAGGCCGCAGGTGGTGTAATTATACAGGGGCAGTAATACATAAGAATAGTCACCAGGGCGCGTCATTGTATTTATACACATCTCTTGACTTCAAGCAATGTCCCCTCTGTATTACTAGTCCTGAGACCTCTGTATATAAACTTACCGAAACTACGGCGGTCACAATGGTCCCAATGCAGCCCATCCATGCAACGACATAGAGGATTCTCTGGCAGATGATATGTCGCCTCTCTGATTGTTCAGACCGGATGATCATGAACCGGTACATGATGGAAGCGTTGCCAGCTCCTGAAATAGACAATACATGGGATCAGCTGGGAACGTCCATAGACACTTGTAATAACCTCCAGGACTCAGTGGTGATTATAATCTCCAGTGATGGCCGCCGCTCAGCAGTGAATAGTGCTTAGGGAGAAAACGTCATCACTGAGGCTGGAGCCGCTGATCTCCTCATGATGTTGTCTCTCTAAATCCACTTACCAAAAATGGCAGATATTAAGAAGACCACTGTAAAGACCACCGATTCGGGGAATGCTCGTCCCGTGTCACTGAGAAAGAAAGCAAAATATTGGGTGTTATTAGGACACAAACGGCAGCAGGATTGTGTTATGTCTTCTAATAGCAGAGGAGCCTTTATTTCCTTCCATTGTAATCATCCTCCATAATATGATCTAATGTCCAGACACAAATAGAAGACAAACAACAATGGGGAAGATATTATGGAGCCGTTGCTCATAGCAACCAGTGAGATTGCAACTCTAAAAAATGATAAAAAAAGATACATTTTCTACAAAAAGTAGCTTTTTGCACTCTTAAGCCATTTCCAAAAAGTGGGTGTGGTTTAGGTGGGTTTAGCAGGAGGGGCGGGCCTCTGCAAACTGGCAAATTTCCACCTAAAATAGTTGGTGCAATTTTAAAAAAAAGTGCATCTCACTCCAGTGCAGATTAGATGAGGGCCGGGACATGAAACCTCAGTCTTCATAGATTCCCCCACCCCCAAATGTGATGTTTTCTATACTAACAATTATTAGATGGCGCTTATTAATAATCCACTAATAATAATGTAATAACTTTCCAGGAATAAACTGATAATACGGTAATAACAGTAATGATACTACAGAGGAATCCCGCCCCGTCCCCTCTTACCTGATGTAAGGATATTTTACATGGCCTGGGATGACAGTCAAGGCAATCAGGGCACAGAGGCCCGATAGCGTCCATATGACCCAGAGGAAAAGCAAGAATGCCAAACCCCGGATCTCCATGGCGCAAAGTCAATTATTCGCTAAGCAAAAGCACAAGCCGATCTGTCTCTCTCTATATCTAGAGAAAATCTGGCTGAGATAATGTCAGGCAGTGGTTTTCTAAGGCTCAGAACTCGGTGATGTCACTAGCTTCTGTGACATCATCACACCTTCCGCAATCTTATTGGTCCTCGCTAGTTTATTTCATTTCATTGGTTCTCCCTTCATTGTGACATCATCTTATATACTTGAATCTGATTGGTCCTCAGTAGCTTTCTGAGATGTGATTGGTGCTTCAACCTCCATACATGCCTGGATCTGATTGGTCCTCCGTATTTTCGAAATTTATGCCTATGCTGCTGAGATGTTACTGGCTTTTCAAGTCTACTGAATAGAGAAGAAATTCTACTTTTATACATGTGTACCATATCACAACAGAATGAGTAAAACTGGGTATGGACCCTCACCCATGTGAGCCCCTCTGCCTACAATGTGTAGGGAATGAAGGGGCCATGAAAGGTGTCTCTATTCTGCTGACCGTTTCAGGAGGGAAGATATCACCTCTCACTGCTCTGCGCTCCTATCCAAATTATTCCTGCTTGTAAACTTAAAAATTGAGTTTTATAGACGTTTTTGGTCAATTATTGATAATGCGATTCCAAAATTATATGGAGTATCCATTTAAGGTAGTTGTCTCACACTAGTTGCCCTGTAATACTTTTGCAGCGGTGGACGCAGCAGAGTATATGGTTTCCTAGTCATATACTTTGCAGTAATGTTAATGTAATCCATTGACAAGACAGGTCAGTCAGAGTTACAGGGACGCTCTGATTTGTCTAGTAGAAGGGGTCTTGAGCAGAAGTCCCCCTCTATGATGTTCGGATATGGCATATGGGTAGTGCTGTCCCAATGAGCCCACACTGGAGATGCACCCATGATCTTCGGCTCCTGTCTCGTCTTTGCTACAGAACGATTTTGACGTTATTTGGTAATGAAATGGCAAATGTGAAATTTTCCTTTTTTTGATTGATTACAAAGGGAATTGAGGACACATTGGAGAACCGTGGATTGTTGTGCAAAACAATGAAGACCTTCTTGGGGCTCATCTCCATACAGGGGGTCCAGCCATAGCCTAGCTCTATATACACATACAGATACAGATTGCTGGAGGACACAGATGTTACAAACATTACAGATGGACAAGTGCAACCCCCGGGTCTCCCCCATCTGAATCTACTGAAGAAGGTCCCATAGTCTTATACTAATTTTATGTTTCATCATAGACTTTTCATATCAAGAGTAGAGTTGAGCGAACACCTGGATGTTCGGGTTCGAGAAGTTCGGCCGAACATCCCGGAAATGTTCGGGTTCGGGATCCGAACCCGATCCGAACTTCGTCCCGAACCCGAACCCCATTGAAGTCAATGGGGACCCGAACTTTTCGGCACTAAAAAGGCTGTAAAACAGCCCAGGAAAGAGCTAGAGGGCTGCAAAAGGCAGCAACATGTAGGTAAATCCCCTGCAAACAAATGTGGATAGGGAAATGAATTAAAATAAAAATTAAATAAATAAAAATTAACCAAAATCAATTGGAGAGAGGTTCCATAGCAGAGAATCTGGCTTCCCGTCACCCACCACTGGAACAGTCCATTCTCAGATATTTAGGCCCCGGCACCCAGGCAGAGGAGAGAGGTCCCGTAACAGACAATCTGTCTTCATGTCAGCAGAGAATTAGTCTGCATGTCATAGCAGAGAATGAGGCTTCACGTCAGCCACCACTGCAACAGTCCATTGGCATATATTTAGGCCCAGCACCCAGGCAGAGGAGGGAGGTCCCGTAACAGAGAATCTGTCTTCATGTCAGCAGAGAATTAGTCTGCATGTCATAGCAGAGAATGAGGCTTCACGTCAGCCACCACTGCAACAGTCCATTGGCATATATTTAGGCCCAGCACACACACAGGCAGAGGAGAGAGGTCCCGTAACAGAGAATCTGGCTTCATGTCAGCAGAGAATCAGTCTGCATGTCATAGCAGAGAATGAGGCTTCACGTCAGCCACCACTGCAACAGTCCATTGGCATATATTTAGGCCCAGCACACACACAGGCAGAGGAGAGAGGTCCCGTAACAGAGAATCTGTCTTCATGTCAGCAGAGAATTAGTCTGCATGTCATAGCAGAGAATGAGGCTTCACGTCAGCCACCACTGCAACAGTCCATTGGCATATATTTAGGCCCAGCACCCAGGCAGAGGAGGGAGGTCCCGTAACAGAGAATCTGTCTTCATGTCAGCAGAGAATTAGTCTGCATGTCATAGCAGAGAATGAGGCTTCACGTCAGCCACCACTGCAACAGTCCATTGGCATATATTTAGGCCCAGCACCCAGGCAGAGGAGGGAGGTCCCGTAACAGAGAATCTGGCTTCATGTCAGCAGAGAATCAGTCTTCATATCATAGCAGAGAATCAGGCTTCACGTCACCCACCACTGTAAGAGTCAATTTTCATAAATTTAGGCCCAGAACCCAGGCAGAGGAGAAAGGTCCCGTAACAGACAATCTGGCTTCATGTCAGCAGAGAATCAGTCTTCATATCATAGCAGAGAATCAGGCTTCACGTCACCCACCACTGCAACAGTCCATTGGCATATATTTAGGCCTAGCACACAGGCAGAGCAGAGAGGTCCCGTAACAGACAATCTGGCTTCATGACAGCAGAGAATCAGTCTGCATGTCATAGCAGAGAATGAGGCTTCACGTCAGCCACCACTGCAACAGTCCATTGGCATATATTTAGGCCCAGCACCCAGGCAGAGGAGGGAGGTCCCGTAACAGAGAATCTGTCTTCATGTCAGCAGAGAATTAGTCTGCATGTCATAGCAGAGAATGAGGCTTCACGTCAGCCACCACTGCAACAGTCCATTGGCATATATTTAGGCCCAGCACCCAGGCAGAGGAGGGAGGTCCCGTAACAGAGAATCTGTCTTCATGTCAGCAGAGAATTAGTCTGCATGTCATAGCAGAGAATGAGGCTTCACGTCAGCCACCACTGCAACAGTCCATTGGCATATATTTAGGCCCAGCACCCAGGCAGAGGAGGGAGGTCCCGTAACAGAGAATCTGGCTTCATGTCAGCAGAGAATCAGTCTTCATATCATAGCAGAGAATCAGGCTTCACGTCACCCACCACTGTAAGAGTCAATTTTCATAAATTTAGGCCCAGAACCCAGGCAGAGGAGAAAGGTCCCGTAACAGACAATCTGGCTTCATGTCAGCAGAGAATCAGTCTTCATATCATAGCAGAGAATCAGGCTTCACGTCACCCACCACTGTAAGAGTCAATTTTCAAAAATTTAGGCCCAGAACCCAGGCAGAGGAGAAAGGTCCCGTAACAGACAATCTGGCTTCATGTCAGCAGAGAATCAGTCTTCATATCATAGCAGAGAATCAGGCTTCACGTCACCCACCACTGTAAGAGTCAATTTTCAAAAATTTAGGCCCAGAACCCAGGCAGAGGAGAAAGGTCCCGTAACAGACAATCTGGCTTCATGTCAGCAGAGAATTAGTCTGCATGTCATAGCAGAGAATGAGGCTTCACGTCAGCCACCACTGCAACAGTCCATTGGCATATATTTAGGCCCAGCACCCAGGCAGAGGAGGAGGTCCCGTAACAGACAATCTGGCTTCATGTCAGCAGAGAATCAGTCTTCATATCATAGCAGAGAATCAGGCTTCACGTCACCCACCACTGCAACAGTCCATTGGCATATATTTAGGCCTAGCACACAGGCAGAGCAGAGAGGTCCCGTAACAGACAATCTGGCTTCATGACAGCAGAGAATCAGTCTTCATATCATAGCAGAGAATCAGGCTTCACGTCACCCACCACTGTAAGAGTCAATTTTCATAAATTTAGGCCCAGAACCCAGGCAGAGGAGAAAGGTCCCGTAACAGACAATCTGGCTTCATGTCAGCAGAGAATTAGTCTGCATGTCATAGCAGAGAATCAGGCTTCATGTCAGCCACCACTGCAACAGTCCATTGGCATATATTTAGGCCTAGCACACAGGCAGAGGAGAGGTTCATTCAACTTTGGGTAGCATCGCAATATAATGGTAAAATGAAAATAAAAATAGGATTGAATGAGGAAGTGCCCTGGAGTCCAATAATATATGGTTATGGGGAGGTAGTTAATGTCTAATCTGGACAAGGGACGGACAGGTCCTGTGGGATCCATGCCTGGTTCATTTTTATGAACGTCAGCTTGTCCACATTGGCTGTAGACAGGCGGCTGCGTTTGTCTGTAATGACGCCCCCTGCCGTGCTGAATACACGTTCAGACAAAACGCTGGCTGCCGGGCAGGCCAGCACCTCCAAGGCATAAAAGGCTAGCTCTGGCCACGTGGACAATTTAGAGACCCAGAAGTTGAATGGGGCCGAACCATCAGTCAGTACGTGGAGGGGTGTGCACACGTACTGTTCCACCATGTTAGTGAAATGTTGCCTCCTGCTAACACGTTGCGTATCAGGTGGTGGTGCAGTTAGCTGTGGCGTGTTGACAAAAGTTTTCCACATCTCTGCCATGCTAACCCTGCCCTCAGAGGAGCTGGCCGTGACACAGCTGCCTTGGCGACCTCTTGCTCCTCCTCTGCCTTGGCCTTGGGCTTCCACTTGTTCCCCTGTGACATTTGGGAATGCTCTCAGTAGCGCGTCTACCAACGTGCGCTTGTACTCGCGCATCTTCCTATCACGCTCCAGTGCAGGAAGTAAGGTGGGCACATTGTCTTTGTAGCGTGGATCCAGCAGGGTGGCAACCCAGTAGTCCGCACAGGTTAAAATGTGGGCAACTCTGCTGTCGTTGCGCAGGCACTGCAGCATGTAGTCGCTCATGTGTGCCAGGCTGCCCAGGGATAAGGACAAGCTGTCCTCTGTGGGAGGCGTATCGTCATCGTCCTGCCTTTCCCCCCAGCCACGCACCAGTGATGGACCCGAGCTGCGTTGGGTGCCACCCCGCTGTGACCATGCTTCATCCTCATCCTCCTCCACCTCCTCCTCATCCTCGTCCTCCTCGTCCTCCAGTAGTGGGCCCTGGCTGGCCACATTTGTACCTGGCCTCTGCTGTTGCAAAAAACCTCCCTCTGAGTCACTTCGAAGAGACTGGCCTGAAAGTGCTAAAAATGACCCCTCTTCCTCATCCTCCTCCTCCTCCTCCTGGGCCACCTCCTGTTCCATCATCGCCCTAAGTGTTTTCTCAAGGAGACATAGAAGTGGTATTGTAACGCTGATAACGGTGTCATCGCCACTGGCCATGTTGGTGGAGTACTCGAAACAGCGCAACAGGGCACACAGGTCTCGCATGGAGGCCCAGTCATTGGTGGTGAAGTGGTGCTGTTCTGTAGTGCGACTGACCCGTGCGTGCTGCAGCTGAAACTCCACTATGGCCTGCTGCTGCTCGCACAGTCTGTCCAGCATGTGCAAGGTGGAGTTCCACCTGGTGGGCACGTCGCATATGAGGCGGTGAGCGGGAAGGCCGAAGTTACGCTGTAGCGCAGACAGGCGAGCAGCGGCAGGATGTGAACGCCGGAAGCGCGAACAGACGGCCCGCACTTTATGCAGCAGCTCTGACATGTCGGGGTAGTTGTGAATGAACTTCTGCACCACCAAATTCAGCACATGCGCCAAGCAAGGGATGTGCGTCAAATTGGCTAGTCCCAGAGCTGCAACGAGATTTCGCCCATTATCACACACCACCAGGCCGGGCTTGAGGCTCACCGGCAGCAACCACTCGTCGGTCTGTTGTTCAATACCCCGCCACAACTCCTGTGCGGTGTGGGGCCTGTCCCCCAAACATATGAGTTTCAGAATGGCCTGCTGACGTTTACCCCGGGCTGTGCTGAAGTTGGTGGTGAAGGTGTGTGGCTGACTGGATGAGCAGGTGGAAGAAGAGGAGGAGGAAGCCGAGAAGGAGGAGGTGGCAACAGGAGGCAAAGAATGTTGCCCTGCGATCCTTGGCGGCGGCAGGACGTGCGCCAAACAGCTCTCCGCCTGGGGCCCAGCTGCCACTACATTTACCCAGTGTGCAGTTAGGGAGATATAGCGTCCCTGGCCGTGCTTACTGGTCCACGTATCTGTGGTTAGGTGGACCTTGCTACAGATGGCGTTGCGCAGTGCACACTTGATTTTATCGGATACTTGGTTGTGCAGGGAAGGCACGGCTCTCTTGGAGAAGTAGTGCCGGCTGGGAACAACATACTGTGGGACAGCAAGCGACATGAGCTGTTTGAAGCTGTCTGTGTCCACCAGCCTAAATGACAGCATTTCATAGGCCAGTAGTTTAGAAATGCTGGCATTCAGGGCCAGGGATCGAGGGTGGCTAGGTGGGAATTTACGCTTTCTATCAAATGTTTGTGAGATGGAGAGCTGAACGCTGGCGTGTGACATGGTTGAGACGCTTGGTGACGGAGGTGGTGGTGGTGGTGTTGGTGGTACATCCCCTGTTTGCTGGGCGGCAGGTGCCAACGTTCCTCCAGAGGCGGAGGAAGAGGCCGAGGCGGCAGCAGCAGAATAGGCCGAGGCGGCAGCAGCAGAAGAGGTAGCAGGGGGAGCCTGAGTGACTTCCTTGGTTTTAAGGTGTTTACTCCACTGCAGTTCATGCTTTGCATGCAGGTGCCTGGTCATGCAGGTTGTGCTCAGGTTCAGAACGTTAATGCCTCGCTTCAGGCTCTGATGGCACAGCGTGCAAACCACTCGGGTCTTGTCGTCAGCACATTGTTTGAAGAAGTGCCATGCCAGGGAACTCCTTGAAGCTGCCTTTGGGGTGCTCGGTCCCAGATGGCGGCGGTCAGTAGCAGGCGGAGTCTCTTGGCGGCGGGTGTTCTGCTTTTGCCCACTGCTCCCTCTTTTGCTACGCTGTTGGCTCGGTCTCACCACTGCCTCTTCCTCCGAACTGTGAAAGTCAGTGGCACGACCTTCATTCCATGTGGGGTCTAGGACCTCATCGTCCCCTGCATCGTCTTCCACCCAGTCTTGATCCCTGACCTCCTGTTCAGTCTGCACACTGCAGAAAGACGCAGCAGTTGGCACCTGTGTTTCGTCATCATCAGAGACATGCTGAGGTGGTATTCCCATGTCCTCATCATCAGGAAACATAAGTGGTTGTGCGTCAGTGCATTCTATGTCTTTCACCGCTGGGGAAGGGCTAGGTGGATGCCCTTGGGAAACCCTGCCAGCGGAGTCTTCAAACAGCATAAGAGACTGCTGCATAACTTGAGGCTGAGACAGTTTCCCTGGTATGCATGGGGGTGATGTGACAGACTGATGGGGTTGGTTTTCAGGCGCCATCTGTGCGCTTTCTGCAGAAGACTGGGTGGGAGATAATGTGAACGTGCTGGATCCACTGTCGGCCACCCAATTGACTAATGCCTGTACCTGCTCAGGCCTTACCATCCTTAGAACGGCATTGGGCCCCACCATATATCGCTGTAAATTCTGGCGGCTACTGGGACCTGAGGTAGTTGGTACACTAGGACGTGTGGATGTGGCAGAACGGCCACGTCCTCTCCCAGCACCAGAGGGTCCACTAACACCACCACGACCATGTCCACGTCCGCGTCCCTTACTAGATGTTTTTCTCATTGTTATGGTTCACCACAACAACAAATATATTATTTGGCCCAATGTATTGTATTCAAATTCAGCGGGATATAAATTTGAGGCCTAGTATTTAGGCGCTGGGTGACCGGTATGGATTTAGTGACAGAATTAGACTTGGAAATGCACAGAAGCGTGTGTGTGAAGTTATTCTGAATGACCCAATGTGCACCTTGAATATTATATACCCTTTTAGGGATAGATTTCAAATAGCTCTGATATAGCAGGAACCACTAAATTATGAAATTGCTAAATTGGGAATTGTACTTCAACCCAGAACAAAAAATGTGCTTTGACGGGCACTAAATAACTTTCCCAGCTACAACAGTACAACGGGTAACGAGAGATTTAGAGGGATTTAAATTTGAGGCCTAGTATTTAGGCGCTGGGTGACCGGTATGGATTTAGTGACAGAATTAGACTTGGAAATACACAGTAGCGGGTGTGTGTGAAGTTATTCTGAATGACCCTATGTGCACCTTCAATATTATATACCCTTTTAGGGATAGATTTCAAATAGCTCTGATATAGCAGAAACCACTAAATTATGAAATTGCTAAATTGGGAATTGTACTTCAACCCAGAACAAAAAATGTGCTTTGACGGACACTAAATATCTTGCCCAGCAACAACAGTACAGCGGTGGGTAACGAGAGATTTAGAGGGATTAAATTTGAGGCCTAGTATTTAGGCGCTGGGTGACAGGTATGGATTTAGTGACAGAATTAGACTTGGAAATACACAGTAGCGGGTGTGTGTGAAGTTATTCTGAATGACCCTATGTGCACCTTCAATATTATATACCCTTTTTGGGATAGATTTCAAATAGCTCTGATATAGCAGGAACCACTAAATTATGAAATTGCTAAATTGGGAATTGTACTTCAACCCAGAACAAAAAATGTGCTTTGACGGGCACTAAATAACTTTCCCAGCTACAACAGGACAACGGTAACGAGAGATTTAGAGGGATTTAAATTTGAGGCCTAGTATTTAGGCGCTGGGTGACAGGTATGGGTTTAGTGACAGAATTAGACTTGGAAATACACAGTAGCGGGTGTGTGTGAAGTTATTCTGAATGACCCTATGTGCACCTTCAATATTATATACCCTTTTAGGGATAGATTTCAAATAGCTCTGATATAGCAGAAACCACTAAATTATGAAATTGCTAAATTGGGAATTGTACTTCAACCCAGAACAAAAAATGTGCTTTGACGGACACTAAATATCTTGCCCAGCAACAACAGTACAGCGGTGGGTAACGAGAGATTTAGAGGGATTTAAATTTGAGGCCTAGTATTTAGGCGCTGGGTGACAGGTATGGGTTTAGTGACAGAATTAGACTTGGAAATACACAGTAGCGGGTGTGTGTGAAGTTATTCTGAATGACCCTATGTGCACCTTCAATATTATATACCCTTTTAGGGATAGATTTCAAATAGCTCTGATATAGCAGGAACCACTAAATTATGAAATTGCTAAATTGGGAATTGTACTTCAACCCAGAACAAAAAATGTGCTTTGACGGACACTAAATATCTTGCCCAGCAACAACAGTACAGCGGTGGGTAACGAGAGATTTAGAGGGAATTAAATTTGAGGCCTAGTATTTAGGCGCTGGGTCACCGGTATGGATTTAGTGACAGAATTAGACTTGGAAATACACAGTAGCGGGTGTGTGTGAAGTTATTCTGAATGACCCTATGTGCACCTTCAATATTATATACCCTTTTTGGGATAGATTTCAAATAGCTCTGATATAGCAGGAACCACTAAATTATGAAATTGCTAAATTGGGAATTGTACTTCAACCCAGAACAAAAAATGTGCTTTGACGGGCACTAAATAACTTTCCCAGCTACAACAGGACAACGGTAACGAGAGATTTAGAGGGATTTAAATTTGAGGCCTAGTATTTAGGCGCTGGGTGACAGGTATGGGTTTAGTGACAGAATTAGACTTGGAAATACACAGTAGCGGGTGTGTGTGAAGTTATTCTGAATGACCCTATGTGCACCTTCAATATTATATACCCTTTTAGGGATAGATTTCAAATAGCTCTGATATAGCAGAAACCACTAAATTATGAAATTGCTAAATTGGGAATTGTACTTCAACCCAGAACAAAAAATGTGCTTTGACGGACACTAAATATCTTGCCCAGCAACAACAGTACAGCGGTGGGTAACGAGAGATTTAGAGGGAATTAAATTTGAGGCCTAGTATTTAGGCGCTGGGTCACCGGTATGGATTTAGTGACAGAATTAGACTTGGAAATACACAGTAGCGGGTGTGTGTGAAGTTATTCTGAATGACCCTATGTGCACCTTCAATATTATATACCCTTTTTGGGATAGATTTCAAATAGCTCTGATATAGCAGGAACCACTAAATTATGAAATTGCTAAATTGGGAATTGTACTTCAACCCAGAACAAAAAATGTGCTTTGACGGGCACTAAATAACTTTCCCAGCTACAACAGGACAACGGTAACGAGAGATTTAGAGGGATTTAAATTTGAGGCCTAGTATTTAGGCGCTGGGTGACAGGTATGGGTTTAGTGACAGAATTAGACTTGGAAATACACAGTAGCGGGTGTGTGTGAAGTTATTCTGAATGACCCTATGTGCACCTTCAATATTATATACCCTTTTATGGGATAGATTTCAAATAGCTCTGATATAGCAGAAACCACTAAATTATGAAATTGCTAAATTGGGAATTGTACTTCAACCCAGAACAAAAAATGTGCTTTGACGGACACTAAATATCTTGCCCAGCAACAACAGTACAGCGGTGGTAACGAGAGATTTAGAGGGATTTAAATTTGAGGCCTAGTATTTAGGCGCTGGGTGACAGGTATGGGTTTAGTGACAGAATTAGACTTGGAAATACACAGTAGCGGGTGTGTGTGAAGTTATTCTGAATGACCCTATGTGCACCTTCAATATTATATACCCTTTTAGGGATAGATTTCAAATAGCTCTGATATAGCAGGAACCACTAAATTATGAAATTGCTAAATTGGGAATTGTACTTCAACCCAGAACAAAAAATGTGCTTTGACGGACACTAAATATCTTGCCCAGCAACAACAGTACAGCGGTGGGTAACGAGAGATTTAGAGGGAATTAAATTTGAGGCCTAGTATTTAGGCGCTGGGTCACCGGTATGGATTTAGTGACAGAATTAGACTTGGAAATACACAGTAGCGGGTGTGTGTGAAGTTATTCTGAATGACCCTATGTGCACCTTCAATATTATATACCCTTTTTGGGATAGATTTCAAATAGCTCTGATATAGCAGGAACCACTAAATTATGAAATTGCTAAATTGGGAATTGTACTTCAACCCAGAACAAAAAATGTGCTTTGACGGGCACTAAATAACTTTCCCAGCTACAACAGGACAACGGTAACGAGAGATTTAGAGGGATTTAAATTTGAGGCCTAGTATTTAGGCGCTGGGTGACAGGTATGGGTTTAGTGACAGAATTAGACTTGGAAATACACAGTAGCGGGTGTGTGTGAAGTTATTCTGAATGACCCTATGTGCACCTTCAATATTATATACCCTTTTAGGGATAGATTTCAAATAGCTCTGATATAGCAGAAACCACTAAATTATGAAATTGCTAAATTGGGAATTGTACTTCAACCCAGAACAAAAAATGTGCTTTGACGGACACTAAATATCTTGCCCAGCAACAACAGTACAGCGGTGGGTAACGAGAGATTTAGAGGGAATTAAATTTGAGGCCTAGTATTTAGGCGCTGGGTCACCGGTATGGATTTAGTGACAGAATTAGACTTGGAAATACACAGTAGCGGGTGTGTGTGAAGTTATTCTGAATGACCCTATGTGCACCTTCAATATTATATACCCTTTTTGGGATAGATTTCAAATAGCTCTGATATAGCAGGAACCACTAAATTATGAAATTGCTAAATTGGGAATTGTACTTCAACCCAGAACAAAAAATGTGCTTTGACGGGCACTAAATAACTTTCCCAGCTACAACAGGACAACGGTAACGAGAGATTTAGAGGGATTTAAATTTGAGGCCTAGTATTTAGGCGCTGGGTGACAGGTATGGGTTTAGTGACAGAATTAGACTTGGAAATACACAGTAGCGGGTGTGTGTGAAGTTATTCTGAATGACCCTATGTGCACCTTCAATATTATATACCCTTTTAGGGATAGATTTCAAATAGCTCTGATATAGCAGGAACCACTAAATTATGAAATTGCTAAATTGGGAATTGTACTTCAACCCAGAACAAAAAATGTGCTTTGACGGACACTAAATATCTTGCCCAGCAACAACAGTACAGCGGTGGGTAACGAGAGATTTAGAGGGAATTAAATTTGAGGCCTAGTATTTAGGCGCTGGGTCACCGGTATGGATTTAGTGACAGAATTAGACTTGGAAATACACAGTAGCGGGTGTGTGTGAAGTTATTCTGAATGACCCTATGTGCACCTTCAATATTATATACCCTTTTTGGGATAGATTTCAAATAGCTCTGATATAGCAGGAACCACTAAATTATGAAATTGCTAAATTGGGAATTGTACTTCAACCCAGAACAAAAAATGTGCTTTGACGGGCACTAAATAACTTTCCCAGCTACAACAGGACAACGGTAACGAGAGATTTAGAGGGATTTAAATTTGAGGCCTAGTATTTAGGCGCTGGGTGACAGGTATGGGTTTAGTGACAGAATTAGACTTGGAAATACACAGTAGCGGGTGTGTGTGAAGTTATTCTGAATGACCCTATGTGCACCTTCAATATTATATACCCTTTTTGGGATAGATTTCAAATAGCTCTGATATAGCAGGAACCACTAAATTATGAAATTGCTAAATTGGGAATTGTACTTCAACCCAGAACAAAAAATGTGCTTTGACGGGCACTAAATAACTTTCCCAGCTACAACAGGACAACGGTAACGAGAGATTTAGAGGGATTTAAATTTGAGGCCTAGTATTTAGGCGCTGGGTGACAGGTATGGGTTTAGTGACAGAATTAGACTTGGAAATACACAGTAGCGGGTGTGTGTGAAGTTATTCTGAATGACCCTATGTGCACCTTCAATATTATATACCCTTTTTGGGATAGATTTCAAATAGCTCTGATATAGCAGGAACCACTAAATTATGAAATTGCTAAATTGGGAATTGTATTTCAACCCAGAACAAGAAATGTGCTTGAACGGACACTAAATAACTCGCCCAGCTACAGCACTAGGGACAGATTTAGCTGGATATAAATTTGAGGCCTAGTATTTAGGCGCTGGGTGACCGGTATGGATTTAGTGACAGAATTAGACTGGGATATGGCCAAAAAATGAACAGACTATTGCTGGTTAAATGCACTTGGTGTGACAGCTTCACCCTGATGTAGGCTTTAGCCAAAAAACAACCACACCATTGAGGGTTAAATGCACTTGGTGACAGGCGCAGCTTGCCCCTGATTTTGTATATGGCCAAAAAATGAACAGACTATTGCTGGTTAAATGCACTTGGTGTGACAGCTTCACCCTGATGTAGGCTTTAGCCAAAAAACAACCACACCATTGAGGGTTAAATGCACTTGGTGACAGGCGCAGCTTGCCCCTGATTTTGTATATGGCCAAAAAATGAACAGACTATTGCTGGTTAAATGCACTTGGTGTGACAGCTTCACCCTGATGTAGGCTTTAGCCAAAAAACAACCACACCATTGAGGGTTAAATGCACTTGGTGACAGGCGCAGCTTGCCCCTGATTTTGTATATGGCCAAAAAATGAACAGACTATTGCTGGTTAAATGCACTTGGTGTGACAGCTTCACCCTGATGTAGGCTTTAGCCAAAAAACAACCACACCATTGAGGGTTAAATGCACTTGGTCGCAGCTTGTGCTGGCGCACCACAAGACACAAAATGGCCGCCGATCACCCCAGAAAAATGAGACTGACAAACGGTCTGTGCAGCCTAAAAACAGTGAGCAATTGAGTATCAGCAGCTCAATGGTCCACAGCTGCAGATCGATCAGTTAATCAAGTCCTTTGGAGGAGTTAATCTGCCTAATCTCGCCCTACTGTCGCAGCCGCAACCTCTCCCTACGCTAATCAGAGCAGAGTGACGGGCGGCGCTATGTGACTCCAGCTTAAATAGAGGCTGGGTCACATGGTGCTCTGGCCAATCACAGCCATGCCAATAGTAGGCATGGCTGTGATGGCCTCTTGGGGCAAGTAGTATGACGCTTGTTGATTGGCTGCTTTGCAGCCTTTCAAAAAGCGCCAAGAAAGCGTCACAAAAGCGCGAAGAAAGCGACGAACACCGAACCCGAACCCGGACTTTTACGAAAATGTCCGGGTTCGGGTCCGTGTCACGGACACCCCAAAATTCGGTACGAACCCGAACTATACAGTTCGAGTTCGCTCATCCCTAATCAAGAGTAGAATAAGCCAATATGTCTAAAGCGTACCTGTTATATTAGATGTGCATGTAAATATATCGATTCGTAATATATACAATTGTAATATATATTTTTTGAGGACACTGACATCTTCCTGAATACTTGTAAAATAATTCAGAGGCTCACCCTTCCTACACTATGGATAAATTGATTAATAGACACACCTCCACCTGGACTATTAGTATCAACCAATTATATAGTTTAAATATTTTATTATACAATATAACAATTATAAATGGTACCAGAAGGGCCCTTTCTGAATCAATAAAAGACAATAAAAAATAATATAAAAAAATGAAAAACATAAAAAACGTGTACTTATTGTTATCCCCTATTAATTGTAGGACAATGTATCAATCTCTTGCCTTGATTATAGATATTAGATATAATGTGCTGTCAAAAAAGGTATTAGATATAGTCCCAATATGAATGTTCCATTAGTATAATACACCTTGTAGGATTTAAGGGTTATAGCAGTGTATCTTATATTGTTTTAACGAGTTTCAAACATGTTACAAAGGAGGAAATCCAGAACTTAATTATGGCCACTGAGGAAGGAGCTAAAACTTAAATTCCAGTTCAATGCACAGCCTTGTGGGTTTCAGAGCTTCTAATCTCCTTCTCACTGGAATATTCTGGTAGCTAAGTTGCTTCCTTGGTTCTCAGAAACAGAGGTTCTCTGAACTTGGGCCTAGCTCTGAGTAGCTCACACGTGTAGGTTTTACTGTTCCTCAACCAAAAGTAGACTTGGACTAATCAGGGGAGTGGACCCAGGTCCATCACCCTGGAAATTTGACACAGTGAGCCATTTTACTGCATATTCCTGGGAGGAAGTTGGGTAGAGGGCTTGCAGACAGCCTGGATCAGCCAATCAGTGGGCAGCAGGCAAGGAAATGCCTGTCAAGAAAAAAATGGGGGTTAGTCAGCACATCTAAATGCGCAGGTTACACGTCTCCATGGCTGAAAGCACAAAAAGCAAAAACAAACATAATGCAACAGCACTCTGCAAACACAAATAATACAGTAAATACAATAGTGCCATACTCACTATAGAAAATGTACTAGTGTTGAAATCAGAATAAACCTTTCCTGTTTTTAGTCAATTAGGATTATTATAATTATTATTATTTGCCAAATGCCAGAATAATGAGAGCGAGAATGGTTTAAGGCATTTTTTATTACTTTCTGCAAAGTCAAGTTTACATACATTTCATTACTCTTTGGTACCATTGCCTTTAAACTGTATGACTTGGGTCAAACATTTTGAATATCCTTCCACAAGCTTCTCACAATAGTTGGTCGGAATTTGGGCCCATTACGCCTGACAAAACTGGTGTAACTGAGCCATGTTTGTTGGTCGCCTTGCTCGCACCTGCCTTTTTAGCTTTGCCCATAAATTTTCAATAGGATTGAGATCAGGGCTTTGTGATGGCCACTCCAGAACATTGTCTTTGTTATCCTTAAGCCACTTTATAACCAGTTTGGCAGTATGCTTCGGGTCATTGACCACTTGGAAGACCCATTTCCGACCAAGCTTTAACTTCCTGGCTGATGTCTTGAGATGTTACTTCAGTATTTCCACATAATCTTCTTTCCTCATGATGCCATCTATTTTGTGAAGGGCACCAGTCCCTCCTGCAGCAAAACAACCCCACAACATGATGCTGCCGCCCCCGTGTTTCACAGTTGGGATGGTGTTCTCAGGCTTCCAAGCTTCTCCCTTTTTCATCCAAACGTAACGATGGTCATTATGGCCAAAAAGTTCAATTTTAGTTTCGACAGACCACAGGACATGGCTCCAAAAATGTAGGTCTTTGTTCCTGTGTGCGTTTGCAAAACTTAATCTAGCTTTTTTATGTTTCTTTTGGAGTAATGGCTTCTTCCTGGCAGAGTGGCCTTTCAGCCCATATTGATACAGTACTTGTTTCACTGTGGATACTGACACAATCTTACCAGCTTCTGCCATCATCTTCACAAGGTCTTTTGTTTTTGTTCTTGGGTTGATATGCACATGGTGGTCCAAAGCACATTCATCTCTGGGACACAGAACCCGTCTCCTTCCTGAGCGGTATGATGGCTGGACATTGAGCGGTATCTTGAAATGGCACCCAAAGTTGAGCCAGACTTGTGCAAGTCCACAATTCTCTTCCTGATATCTTGGCTGATTTCTTTAGACTTTCCCATGATGCTACACAAAGAAGCTGTGTGTTTCAGGTGTGCACTTAAATACATCCACAGGTGTGTCTCTAATTAACTCAGATTAACAGAAGCTTCCAAACACATGGCATCATCATATGGGCAGTCCAGAATTGTTTAAAGGCATAGTAAACTTAGTGCATGCAAACTTTTGACATTGCAGAAAGTAATAAAAATGCCTTAAAACATTCTCTCTCTCATTATTCTGGCATTTGGCAAATAATAATTATGGTAATCCTAATTGACCAAAAACAGGAAAGGTTTATTCTCATTTCATGTCAGATATTGAGAAAACCATGCATGTGTGTCTTTTTATATAGTGTATGTCAACTTCTGGTTTCAACTGTAAATGTGTGATTCTTGGCAAATTCATTTTGTTCAAAATTACTTGTACCTGTCCATGACAAGGAGATCTCTTTAGGACAGGGACCTACACTAAATGCTACCTACTCGGGTGTCCATCTGGCCTCCATTAAGTTCAGGTAATGCAGGTTCCACACACGCGCTGAGCGCACTCTGTATTTTACCTTTCCTGCTGCCGAATGGCTTCCATTCAATTCAGGAAGAGCAGGCTACAGCTTTATACTTGCAGTAATTCTGACTGTGGGACAAACAGGTTATTTAGGGCACAAACGACCAATGGAGTCAGCCACAAAGGCCTGTACAGAACCAGCAGAACATCATTTTGTGTTGAGGTGTTAAAGGGTTATTCCCATCTTGGACATTGGGGCATTTCGCCAGGATATGCCCTCAATGTCTGGTAGAAGCAGGTCCCACCTCTTGGACCTGCACCTATACTTAGAACGGAGCCTGCGAAGTACAGGAGGGCGCACTGCACTTGAGCAGCCGCCCTCCATTCATTTTTATAAGTGTGCCGAAAATAGGCGAGTGCTGGCTCGCTGTTTTTTCGTAAACTCTATATAAGTGAATAGAGGGCGGCTGCTCATGTGCAGGCCGTGCATGCGCAGTATACAATTCTGTACTTTGTGGGCTCCAAAAAGTATAGGTGCATCTTCAAGAGGTGGGACCCGCACCTATCAGACATTGGGGGCATATCTTAGAGATATGCCCCAATGTCCAAGATGGGGATAACACCTTTCATGAGCGTGACATGGAGGTCACTTCTGAGTCTGTCACTGAGCCTTGGAGCCAGGAGTCACATTATTCCTCCTGCTTTTTCTCCTTGCAGCCCCAGAGAATCATTTCTTTTTTTTCTTTTCTTTTTCAGTCTCTTTTTATTAAAGGGGTTCTCTCACTTCAGTAAGTTGCATTTATCATGTGGAGAAAGTTAATACAAGACACTTACTAATGTATTGTTATTATCAGTATTGCTTCCTCTGCTGGCTGGATTCATTTTTCTTTCACATTATACACGGCTCGTTTCCATGGTTACAGACCACCCTGCAATCCATCAGTGGTGGTCGTGCTTGCACACTATAGGAAAAAGCATCAGCCTCTCTGGTGGCCGGGACCATGGGAGCGCACATAGGCTGGTGCTTTTTCCTATATTGTGCAAGCACGACCACCACTGATGGATTGCAGGGTGGTCTGTAACCATGGAAACGAGCCATGTATAATGTGATAGCAAAAATGAATCCAGCCATCAAAGGAATGAATATGGACAATCACAATATATTAGTAAGTGTCTTGTATTGACTTTCTCTACCTGATAAATGCCACTTACTGAAGTGAGACAGACCCTTTAAACATTGCATTGAAAAACAATGGAGGCACACAAAGTGCAGAATGACATTTTCAGTACATAAATGAAGTGTGTTACATTTTGAACCAATTTTCTTGAAAATCTTCATATACTTCAGGGGTATTGTGAGAGTACTAGATAACTCTGGGGTTATAACTAAATGCAACAATTTTTGACTCCATACCCAGATCATGTCCCAAACTCTTGTGGGGTGCTGTAAGTAGCTCAAGAAGATGTTCGGGTATAAAGTGAATATCGGGATAGGCAGGAAAGGGGGTTGGTAGGGGTTGGGTATCACGATGCTCAACTCTCTCACGGTGGTGGAATCTGAACCCAGAGAAATCTTTCAATGGTGTCATCTCCATCTTAGTGGGCGCCTTCTTTTTACCTAAGAGAAAACAAAATCCCACAATGCCCTACAGCAGATAGTTCAGACAGTCTCAAGTAGTATAATAGTATATAGTATCCCCATCACCAATAGTCTAGTGGTATATAGTATCCCAGTGGCGTACACACAATCGGTGTGAAACTGATCCATGGGGCCCCCTCCCCGTCGCCGCCCCCCCAACTTGCCTACACTCCCCCCCCCTCTCTACTGCTTTATAGTGCCCACTGACAGGCAGGGCCGGCGCCACCCATAAGCAAGATACGCCACTGCGTAGAGCGCACTCTTGCTAGAGACACCGGCCCCCGGCACCGCCTCCTGGCTAATTTATTCACTTCACTTGCCTCTGTGTAATCTTGCACAGGCAGAGGCATCGTCGAGCGAAGTGCGCATGTGCCATATTCCAGCGCACTTCGCTCGACGATGCCTCTGCCAGTGCGCCTGTGCGAGATTACACAGAGGCAAGTGAAGTGAATAAATTAGCTAGGAGGTGGCGCTGGGCGGGGAGAGATCTGTGGATGACACTCATGGGGATCTGTGGATGACACACGTGGGGATCTGTGGATGACACTCGTGGGGATCTGTGGATGACGCACGTGGGGATCTGTGGATGGCGCACGTGGGGATCTGTGGATGACACTCATGGGGATCTGTGGATGACACACGTGGGGATCTGTGGATGACACACGTGGGGATCTGTGGATGACACTCGTGGGGATCTGTGGATGACACTCGTGGGGATCTGTGGATGACGCACGTGGGGATCTGTGGATGGCGCACGTGGGGATCTGTGGATGACGCACGTGGGGATCTGTGGATGACACACGTGGGGATCTGTGCATGACATGGTATGTTGCTGGAGGGAGAAAACATGGGTTTACCACAATGAAGGGTACAGTCTGTATAAATAGGTGGGCAACAAAAAAGGGTTGGGTCAAAGGGCGTGGTCAATAGGTGTAGTCTATCGCAATCGGCATATGTTGCTGGCAAAAAGTATGAACATGAGGGTATAGAGAGTGATACCTTGCTCACTGTATTGAAACAGTTCAGGACAGTAGTAATACCCTTCATCTGAAGAATCTAAGTCTGTGCTTTCTGCATTGCTGTTTACTTCAGGTCTAGCTACTGGTCTGGTGTGAATCCTCTTCCCTGATTTTTTGGGTTTGTTTTCCAGAGGTAAATCTCTGACAGGAAGCAACAAATTGCGATGAATCACTCTTGTTGGTTTATTGCCTTTTTTTGATTCAACTTTATAAATATGTTCTGGCTCTATCTGTTCAACTACCCTGTATACATCTTTTTCCCAGTAAGTGCAGAGTTTTCCTGGCCCTCTGTCACGGAAGGTGTGCAGGAAACTAGAAAATACAAAATGAATATACGACTGACTGGATCCAAAACTAAGGAACAAAAAGGGAGAGCCCTGCATCAGACCTGGCTCTCTCCCTGACTGCTCAGCCTATGCGAAAATCCCAATGGTAGATGATCGCATATCCTCGTACCTCGACTGTATAACACCTGAACACCCTATAATAGTGAGGGGACATGACCACCGGCTCCCTACACTAGATACGGAGGGAGTCAGGGTCACCTGGGATCCAGCAAACAGAAAAACACAAATAAATGAACAAAACTTATCTTGTAGAAGACTCAGAAGAAGGAACAGCATGCATACACTCCAGGGAGTTGTATAAACCGCAAAGTAATGCACTATGGGAAAAGGATTTAAAGGGATGCAATCAGTGCAACTACATGACAGCTGAGAGAGGCTAACAAGATGAGAAAATGAAAGCAAAACAAAGGAACCTCAAGGAGGAGGTTCTAGACGTCTGTCAGAGCTTCTCAGATGTCTGGTGGTGACAGTACCCCTCCTTCTACGAGTGGACTCCGGACACTCAGAGCCCACCTTCTCAGGATGGAACCTATGGAAAGCCCTGATGAGACGAGTGGCCTTAATGTCCGTCACTGGGGCCCACATCCTCTCCTCAGGACCATAACCCTCCCAATGAACGAGGTACTGGAGAGAACCGCAGGACAACACGAGAAACCACAATCCTAGAGACCTGAAATTCAAGATTACCATCAACCACAATCGGAGGAGGAGGCAAAGACGAGGGTACAATGGGTTGGACATAAGGTTTTAATAAGGACTTATGAAAAACATTATGGATCTTCCAAGTCTGAGGAAGATCAAGACGGTAGGCAACAGGATTGATGACGGACAAGATTTTGTAAGGCCCAATAAACTTAGGACCCAACTTCCAGGAGGGAACCTTCAATTTGATATTCTTAGTAGACAACCACACCAGATCACCAACATTCAGGTCCGGACCAGGCACACGTCTCTTATCCGCCACACGCTTATATCTCTCACTCATGCTCTTTAGATTATCCTGAATCTTTTGCCAAATAGATGACAAAGACGAGGAGAATCTGTCCTCATCAGGTAAACCAGAAGACCCCTCTCCCGAGAATGTCCCAAACTGCGGATGAAACCCATATGCACCAAAAAATGGTGACTTATCAGAGGACTCCTGACGACGGTTATTTAAAGCAAACTCAGCAAGGGACAAAAAAGAACACCAATCCTCCTGATTCTCCGCCACAAAACAGCGCAGATATGTCTCCAGATTCTGATTGACGCGCTCCGTCTGGCCATTCTACTGCGGGTGGAAAGCAGAAGAGAATGACAACTGAACCCCCAAGCGAGAACAGAAAGCCTTCCAGAATCTGGAAACAAACTGCGTGCCCCTATCAGAGACTATGTCTGAAGGAATACCATGCAATTTGACAATGTGATCAATAAATGCCTGCGCCAGCGTCTTAGCATTGGGCAAGCCAGGAAAAGGGATGAAATGCACCATTTTGCTAAAACGGTCCACCACCACCAGAATCACAGTCTTCCCCGAGGAACGAGGCAGGTCCGTAATGAAGTCCATGGACAGATGTGTCCAAGGACGGGAAGGAATGGGTAAGGGAAGGAGAGGACCTGATGGCCGTGAATGAGGGACTTTGGCACGAGCGCAGGTCTCGCAGGCTGCCACAAAACCCTCAACCGACTTAAGAAGCGCCGGCCACCAGAATCTACGAGCGATGAGATCTACTGTGGCTCTTGCCCCCGGGTGCCCAGCAAGGACAGTATCGTGGTGTTCCTTAAAAATCTTGTGTCTTAAAGCGAGAGGCACAAACAACCTCCCAGGAGGACAAAGATCAGGAGCCTCTGACTGGGCTACCTGAACCTCTGCCTCTAATTCAGGATAAAGAGCAGAGACCACCACACCTTCAGCCAAAATGGGACCCGGGTCTTCAAAATTCCCACCTCCCGGAAAACAACGTGACAGGGCATCCGCCTTCACATTCTTAACCCCAGGGCGGAACGTGACAACAAAATTAAACCTGGAAAAGAACAAAGACCATCTGGCCTGTCTCAGGTTCAGACGCTTGGCTGACTCCTAGTAGGCCAGATTCTTATGGTCAGTAAACACGGTAATAGGGTGTCTGGCTCCCTCTAGCCAATGGCGCCATTCCTCAAAAGCCAATTTGATGGCTAACAACTCCCTATCTCCCACATCGTAATTTCTCTCTGCGGAGCAGAGTTTCTTCGAGAAAAAGGCACACGGTCACCATTTGGCAGGAAAGGGACCCTGAGACAAGACCGCACCCACACCCACCTCAGAAGCATCAACCTCAACTATGAAGGGTAGAGAAATATCAGGTTGTACCAAGATGGGAGCGGAAGCAAAACTCTCCTTGATATTAGAAAAGGCCTTATGCGCCGACCAGGAGGAAAAATCTACCCCCTTTCTAGTCATATCAGTGAGTGGTTTAACAACAGAGGAATAATTCAAAATAAACTTCCTGTAATAATTGGCAAAGCCCAAAAAACACATCAGAGCCTTCTGATTCTCAGGAAGCTCCCACTCAAGCACAGCGCGGACCTTCTTGGGGTTCATGCGAAAACCAGAAGCGGAGAGAAGAAACCCCAGAAATTGAATTTCTGGAACCGCAAACACACATTTCTCCAGTTTAGCGTACAATTCATTCTCCAGCAGGATGAGCAAGACCTGACGTAAGTGTTCCCTATGAGTTTTGAAATCAGGAGAAAAAATCAAAATGTCATCCAGATACACTAATACAAATTTCCACATTAAATGATAAAAAAAGCTGTTCACAAAATGCTGAAAGACGGCTGGAGCATTCATCAAACCAAAAGGCATAACCAAATTCTCAAAATGGCCCTCAGGGGTATTGAAGGCCGTCTTCCATTCGTCTCCTTCTCTGACCCTGACCAGGTTGTATGCCCCTCTTAGATCCAACTTGGAAAAAACTTTAGCCCCAACAATCTGGTTAAACAGGTCCGGGATCAAAGGAAGCAGATAAGGGTCACGAATTGTGATACTGTTCAGCTCCCTGAAATCCAGACATGGTCTTAAAGAGCCATCTTTTTTCTTAACAAAGAAAAAACCAGCGGCAACAGGTGACTTCGAGGGTCGTATGTGTCCCTTTCTCAGACTCTCAGAGATATAAGCACGCATAGCGACCCTTTCAGGTTGGGAGAGATTGTATAAACGAGATTTAGGCAGCTTGGCGCCTGGGATGAGATTAATAGGGCAATCGTACTCCCTGTGCGGGGGCAAGTCCTGAACACCAGTCTCAGAGAAGACATCCGAAAATTCAGAGAGAAAAGATGGTACAGTCTTAGTAGAAACCTCAGAAACAGATGTCGTGAGGCAATTCTCTCTGCAAAAGTCACTCCAACCATTTATTTGCCTCGCTTGCCAATCAATGGTAGGGTTATGTTTAGTGAGCCAGGGTAGCCCCAATACTAGAGGAGTAGGCAACCCGCTTAGGACGAAACATGACACATCCTCAACATGAGCATCACTCACAATCAAACGGATATTGTGAACTATGCCCTTTAATGATTTCTGAGAAAGTGGAGCGGAATCAATAGCAAAAACAGGGATATCCTTTCCCAAAGTGCATACCTGGAAACCATGAGTTATAGCAAATTGATTATGAGATCGACAGCTGCTCCACTATCTACAAAAATCTCACAAAAAATGTTCTTAGTCTCTAGCGCCACCCTGGCAGGTAGGACAAAACGGGAACTACAAGCAAACGGAAAACCTTCAATTTCCGCATCAACCCTGCCAATGGTAACAGATGGAACATTTTTTAAGGATTTTTTCCTTTTTGTTTCTTTATTACTCTCAAAAAACTGCCTGAATCTTCTAGAGGGATAAACATTTGCCAAATGATTTATACCTCCACAACAGAAACAAACCTTCCCATGAGGGCTGAATCTTCTATTGTTAGAGGCAATCAAACCCAGCTGCATTGGCTCCTGATCAGAAGGGGTTGACAGCGACTGAGACCCCTGTGCACAGAATGAGACCGCCGCACTGTCCTGGGATTGAGTATGACAGGAAGGAGTGATCTCTCCTCTCTCTCTAAGACGCCTGTCAATACGAACGGGCCGAGACATGGCAGAGTCCAAGGAGGTAGGCCTCTCATGAAAGGCAAATGCATCTTTCAATCCCTCTGAAAGACCATGGCAAAATTGACTTCGGAGTGCAGCATCATTCCAACCAGTATCAGCTGCCCATCTCCGAAATTCTGAACGGTATATCTCTGCGGATTGTTTATCCTGACATAAAAGACGTAGTCTAGACTCAGACAGAGCAACAAGATCCGGATCATTATATATCTGACCCAGGGCTAAAAATAATTCATCCACTGAACGGAGGGGCCTTGCCGCCACCGGCAGCGAAAAGGCCCAGGACTGAGCGTTATCCCTGAGCAGCGATATGATGATCCCCACCCTCCAGTTCTCATCACCAGAGGAATGGTGAAGTAGGCGAAAATGGAGTTTGCAAGCCTCTCTAAAACGCACAAAATTCTCACTACCCCCGGAGAACGTATCCGGGAGCGAGATCTTAGGCTCAGAACAAGCTCCATGAACGCAAGCTGAACCGGTCACTTGAAACTGAGAAAGAGTCTTATGGAGATCTGCTACCTCCAATGAAAGAGCCTGCATGCGTTCAGTCAAAAGTGAAACCGGATCCATGCTTGAGACGGTTTTGGCGGTTTATAATGTCACGGAAGGTGTGCAGGAAACTAGAAAACACAAAATGAATATACGACTGACTGGATCCAAAACTAAGGAACAAAAAGGGAGAGCCCTGCATCAGACCTGGCTCTCTCCCTGACTGCTCAGCCTATGCGAAAATCCCAATGGTAGATGATCGCATATCCTCGTACCTCGACTGTATAACACCTGAACACCCTATAATAGTGAGGGGACACGACCACCAGCTCCCTACACTAGATACGGAGGGAGTCAGGGTCACCTGGGATTCAGCAAACAGAAAAACACAAATAAATGAACAAAACTTATCTTGTAGAAGTAGGAACAGCATGCATACACTCCAGGAAGTTGTATACACCGCAAAGTGATGCACTATGGGAAAAGGATTTAAAGGGATGCAATCAGTGCAACTACATGACAGCTGAGAGAGGCTAACGAGATGAGAAAATGAAAGCAAAACAAAGGAACCTCAAGGAGGAGGTTCTAGACGTCTGTCAGAGCTTCTCAGATGTCTGGTGGTGACACCCTCCCCGCTCCGACAAATTTCTTACAAGAACACGGTCACCAGACTGAAGAGCGACTCCTTTGACATGCCTGTCATAGTACTTTTTCCCCTTTTGAGATGACTTTTGGCTGGTCTCAGATGCAATTCTATATGCTTCCTTCATTTTCAAAGCCCATTTCTCAGCATAGTCTTGAGGTGAAGCTGCTCCGTTTCCATTATCCAGGTCAAATATCAGATCTATTGGTAGACGAGGTGTCCTACCATATAGCAGGTAGTGAGGGGCGTAGCCAGTTGCCTCATGCCTGGTACAGTTATATGCATGGACTATGTGCGGGAGACACTCTTTCCACTGAGTTTTCTTTTCTTCTTCTAATGTCCAAAGCATTTGCAAAAGTGTTCTGTTCAGTCTCTCAACTGGGTTTCCTTGTGGGTGGTACGGTGTAGTCCTAGAATGGGCTATTCCTAAAAACTGTCTCAACCTTCTAAAAAGGTGGTTCTCAAATTCCTTGCCTAGATCGTGATGTAATTTTTCAGGATATCCAAATACAGGGATGAAATTGTCAAAAATCTTCTCTGCAGCTGTTTTTCCCACTTTGTTGCGAGTAGCATATGCCTGGGCAAAACGGGTGAAATGGTCCATGACTACCAGTATGTATTCATAGCCACCTCTGCTCTTCTCCAGGTGAAGGAAATCTACTGAGACAAGTTCAAAGGGAGCACTTGTTTTAATAGCACCCAGAGGTGCCCGGTCTGGTACTGTTGGATGCTTCTGTTTGAGACAGCTACATCTTTTAGTGACATAATCTGTTATCTCTTTCTGCATGAAAGGCCAGTAAAATCTTTCTCTTGCAAGCTCCATCACTTTATTTGCTCCACAGTGGCCCATGTCATTGTGTAAGTGTTTCAACACTATTGGGGTTAGTTTCTCTGGAACCACTATTTTGTTCTGCCTTAGTAAAATGTCATCTTTCACACTCAGTTTGCCCCATTCATGTATGAGTTGTTTCCCTCTCCTTCCCAGGTCCGTTTTGTCTTCCCTTGAGGGTACGTCCTTCTTCAGTTTCAGATCCATCACCACTCGAATAGCTTTGTCTTCTGCCTGAGCAGTTCTGAGCTTATCCTTTGTAATAATTTCCTGAGGATCAATAGCTCGAAATATTTCTTCAACTTCTGGTTCTAGGGCTAGTGACATGGCCCAAAGATCTGCTTCATCAACCCTTGCATTGCTTCCTTTCCATATAGCAGAGATAGTCTGTGATGTAATCACCTTTGTAAATTCATCTTCATCTTCGGCCATATTCAATGGCATCCTTGACAGAGTATCAGCATCTGCATTTTTCTTCCCTGGTCGATATTTAATATCAAAACAGAAATCAGCTAACTCCCCTACCCATCAGTGTCCCACGCTATTTAGTCTTGCTGAGCTGAGGACATAGGTCAGGGGGTTATTGTCGGTAAAAACAGTGAAAGTGGAAGCATAGTACAGATAGTCCCGGAACTTATCACAAATGGCCCACTTCAAGGCTAAGAATTCCAGTTTACCTGAGTGCAGGCGATAATTTTTCTCGGTGGGTGTCAGTGTCCGTGAACCAAACCCAATAATACGTAGTTTATTTTCCTGATGTTGGTACAGCACTGCACCCAAACCGTCCTGTGATGCGTCAGTATGCAAAATAAATGGCAGGTTAAAGTCCGGATAAGCAAGAATTGGGGGTTTGGTTAGCAACGCTATTATCTTGTCAACAGTTTCCTGGTGCTTTGTTGTCCATTGAACTGAGGTTTCTGAGGGTAACTGTTGTGTTCTTCCTGCCTTTACATGCAACCTCTCCTTCGCTAAATTATTTCTACTTGTTTTCTTGGATTCTTTCTTTGTCTGCATCAAGTCATATAGAGGTTTTGCAATTAGGTAGAAGTTTTGTATAAAGCAGCGGTAATAACTCAAGAACCCCAGTAGTTTTCTCACATCTCCCACTGTCCTTGGTGTTTTTTGTCTGACTGCTTGAATTGCTTCTGTATCTTTTGGGTCCAGTCAAATCCCATTGCCCGACACAAGTCTTCCTAGGAACCTCACTTCTCTTTTAAAAAAGTTCACACTTATTTGGTCTCAACTTAATCCCATATGCACGCATTCTCTGAAAAATCTTTCTTAAACTTTCAATATGTTCTGGAAAAGTCTTAGAATAACACAGAACGTCATCAAGATAAGGTGAGCAACATTCATCTCTCAGACCTTCCAGGGTCTCTTCCATACACCTTTGGAATGCTGCTGGGGCATTCTTCAAGCCAAAAGGGATCCTCACCCATTCATGTAGCCCCCATGGTGTACTTAATGCTGTCATGTGCCTTGATTCTTTGGAGATAAACCCTTGATGGTAAGCACTTCCCTGATCCAAAATAGAGAACCATGAGAATCCACTCAGATTATCTAAAAGATCTTGAGATCGTGGTAGGGGATGCCTATCAGGTACAGTCTTCTTATTTAATTCTCTGAAGTCAATGCACAGTCTCAAGCTGCCATCTTTTTTCCATACACATACCACAGGTGAGGAGTAAGATCTTTTTGACTTGCGTATCCACCCCCTCTTCATTAGCTTCTGTATATAATCTTTTACTTCCTGATATAAGGGTTTTGGTATGGAATTGTAGGACTTCTGCACTGGTATCTTGTCTGTTAAATTGATCTGCAGATTCAGATTAGGAATACACCCAATGTCTTCCTCCTCTTTTGCAAAAATGTCAGCCTCCTCCCACAACATCTGCCTAGCAAGTGTCTGCTCCTCTTCAGTAAGATGCTGTAGATCTACTGGTGGATTCCATTTCTCGCCTTGTAAGCTTTGGGCATTTGCTTGCATCATGGATATTGTATTCCTATTTTTTTTTTGTGTCGTTTGTTTTGCAGGTTTATTCTCATCCACAGGGATCTCTTCCATAATTGGGTAGATCATACCTAACACAGTCCTTGGTTGAATGTATACAGTATGTTGGCGGTGCACCCGTCACTTAAATGGGGAGTTAAGAACATAGGTCTTTGGGTTAATTTAATGTTACCACAGAAAGCGTTTACACCCAGAACATTGAATACACCTCAGCCTAGTCTGAGGAAAGGGGTATGCTTCGCCTTCAATGAAGCAACCTGTAAGTGGGCGTCTAATTGCCGCTATAAACACGAGTGCTCTTTCTGCGGTGGTACTCATCCTATGCTGAGGTGTTTTAAAAGGGGTTCACAATCCAGTCAGCAGCAGCCTTCAGCAAGGGAGCAAGTTTCTAAAAGCACCGACCCCAGTGAAGCTTTTAGAAATGCTTCCATGGTTAAGGCAGTACCCTAATCAGACGGCGGCGAAGTTATTAATTGAAGGTTTTCAATACGTTTTTTTAGTTCCTGAGTTTACAGGTGAGGGCTGCTGCTGGGTGGACAATATGAAATCCGTCAGTTTATTCAGAGATGTAGTGAGGAGTAAGTTGTTTAAAGAATTAGAACTAGGTAAAATAGCGGGGCCTTTTGTCACCCCTCCTTTTGTAAATTTCCGTATTTCACCTTTGGGAGTCGTTCCCCAAAAAGGCTTCTGGGGAGTTTAGACTTATACACCATTTGTCATTTCCTGATGAGTGTTCGCTTAATGATGAGGTGGATAAGTCTAAGTCCTCTGTATTTTATGCGTCTTTTGATGACGCTTTGGCATTGGTAAGACAATTTGGGATGGGGGCCTTGCTGGCTAAGGCGGATGTGAAATCAGCCTTTCGCTTGCTGCCAGTGAGGCCCTCTGGATTTAATTCGTTAGGATTCCAGTTTGATGATGATTGCTTTTTTGACAAATGCATGCCTATGGGGTTTTCTTTATCTTGTTTTTATTTTGAAGCATTTTCTACATTTATTATTGGGTTTTACAGTCGTTAGTTCCAAATGGGGGTGTATTACATTATTTAGATGATTTTTTGTTTGTTGGTGATTGCAGTTCTAGTTTATGTTCGGAGTTGTTTTTAAAGGTCTGTGAAGGGTTTGGGATACCGGTAGCAGAATATAGACAGTCTTTCCCGGTACTTGTTTAGAATTTTTGGGCATAGTTATAGATACGGATATGGAATTTCGTTTGTCATCAGAAAAGTTAGTTAAGATTAAATTGCAGTTGAGTTTGTTACTGGGCAAAGAGAAATGCACGTTAAAAGAAATGCAGTCTTTGCTAGGGTCATTAAACTTTGCTTGTAGAATTATTCCTATGGGAAGGGTTTTTTCTAAGCGTCTTTACTTTGCGGCGCGGGGCCTTAAATCTCCCCGCTCGCATATCAGGTTAACTAGGAGTTTAAAAGAGGATATGGCGATGTGGTTTGAATTTTTAGAACATTTTAATGGAGCAAACTGCTGGCAGGAGGAGTTTGTGGAGTCGGATGCTCTGGGTTTATTCACAGATGCAGCTGGTAGCTGTGGTTACGGGGCTTATTGGGATGGCAGGTGGTCGGCAGAGGCCTGGCCATCTTCGTTGATAGTTAACGGGGTGACTCGTAATATAGTCTTGTTAGAGTTTTTTCCGGTGGTAGTATAGATTGTTTTATGGGGTAGTTATTTTAACCACCTCCGGACCGCCTAACGCAGATGTGCGGTCCGGAGGTGGCAGCCCTGCGCTCAGCGATGCAAATACGCGTCATCTCGCGAGACACGAGATTTCCTGTGAACGCGCGCACACAGGCGCGCACGCTCACAGGAACGGAAGGTAAGCGAGTGGATCTCCAGCCTGCCAGCGGCGATCGCTCGCTGGCAGGCTGGAGATGTGATTTTTTTTAACCCCTAACAGGTATATTAGACGCTGTTTTGATAACAGCGTCTAATATACCTGCTACCTGGTCCTCTGGTGGTCCCTTTTGTTTGGATCGACCACCAGAGGACACAGGTAGGTCAGTAAAGTAGCATCAAACACCACTACACTACACCCCCCCTGTCACTTATTAACCCTTTATGAACCACTGATCACCCCATATAGACTCCCTGATCACCCCCCTGTCATTGATCACCCCCCTTTCATTGATCACCCCCCTGTAAGGCTCCATTCAGAGGTCCGTATGATTTTTAAGGATCCACGGATACATGGATCGGATCCGCAAAACACATTCGGACGTCTGAATGGAGCCTTACAGGGGGGTGATCAATAACAAGGGGGTGATCACGCATATAGACTTCCTGATCACTTCCCTGTCATTGATCACCCCCCTGTCATTGATCACCCCCCCGTAAGGCTCCATTCAGACGTCCGTATGATTTTTACGGATCCACTGATACATGGATCGGATCCGCAAAACACATGCGGACGTCTGAATGGAGCCTTACAGGGGGGTGATCAATGACAGAGGGGTGATCACCCATATAGACTCCCTGATCATCCCCCTGTCATTGATCACCCCCCCGTAAGGTTCCATTCAGACGTCCGTATGATTTTTACGGATCCACTGATACATGGATCGAATCCGCAAAACACATGCGGACGTCTGAATGGAGCCTTACAGGGGGGTGATCAATGACAGAGGGGTGATCACTCATATAGACTCCCTGATCACCTCCGTCATTGATCACCCCCCTGTAAGGCTCCGTTTAGACGTCCGTATGATTTTTACGGATCCACTGATACATGGATCGGATCCGCAAAACACATGCGGACGTCTGAATGGAGACTTACAGGGGGGTGATCAATGACAAGGGGGTGATCACGCATATAGACTTCCTGATCACTTCCCTGTCATTGATCACCCTCCGTCATTGATCACCCCCCTGTAAGGCTCCATTCAGACGTTCGTATGCGTTTTTGCGGATCCGATCCATGTATCCGTGGATCCGTAAAAAATCATACGGACGTCTGAATGGAGCCTTACAGGGGGGTGATCACCCATATAGACTCCCTGATCACCCCCCTGTCATTGATCACCCCCCTGTAAGGCTCCATTCAGACGTCCGTATGCGTTTTGCGGATCCGATCCATGTATCCGTGGATCCGTAAAAAATCATACGGACGTCTGAATGGAGCCTTACAGGGGGGTGATCAATGACAGGGGGGTGATCACCCCATATAGACTCCCTGATCACCCCCCTGTCATTGATCCCCCCCTGTAAGGCTCCATTCAGACGTCCGTATGCGTTTTGCGGATCCGATCCATGTATCCATGGATCCGTAAAAAATCATACGGACGTCTGAATGGAGCCTTACAAGGGGGTGATCAATGACAGAGGGTGATCAATGACAGGGAAGTGATCAGAAAGTCATCAATGACAGGGGGGTGATCAATGACAGGGAGGTGATCACCCCATATAGACTCCCTGATCACCCCCCTGTCATTGATCACCCCCTGTAAGGCTCCATTCAGACATATTTTTTTTGGCACAAGTTAGCGGAAATTTTTTGTTTGTTTTTGTTTTTTCTTACTAAGTCTCATATTCCACTAACTTGTGTCAAAAAATAAAATCTCACATGGACGCACCATACCCCTCACGGAATCCAAATGCGTAAAATTTTTTAGACATTTATATTCCAGACTTCTTCTCACGCTTTAGGGCCCCTAAAATGCCAGGGCAGTATAAATACCCCACATGTGACCCCATTTCAGAAAGAAGACACCCCAAGGTATTCCGTGAGGGGCATATTGAGTCCATGAAAGATTGACATTTTTGTCCCAAGTTAGCGGAAAGGGAGACTTTGTGAGAAAATACAAAAAAAATCAATTTCCGCTAACTTGTGCCAAAAAAAAAAATATTCTAGGAACTCGCCATGCCCCTCACGGAATACCTTGGGGTGTCTTCTTTCCAAAATGGGGTCACATGTGGGGTATTTATACTGCCCTGGCATGTTAGGGGCCCGAAAGCGTGAGAAGAAGTCTGGGATCCAAATGTCTAAAAATGCCCTCCTAAAAGGAATTTGGGCCGCTTTGCGCATCTAGGCTGCAAAAAAGTGTCACACATGTGGTATCGCCGTACTCAGGAGAAGTTGGGGAATGTGTTTTGGGGTGTCATTTTACATATACCCATGCTGGGTGAGAAAAATATCTTGGTCAAATGCCAACTTTGTAAAAAAAAATTGGAAAAGTTGTCTTTTGCCAAGATATTTCTCTCACCCAGCATGGGTATATGTAAAATGACACCCCAAAACACATTCCCCAACTTCTCCTGAGTACGGCGATACCAGATGTGTGACACCTTATTGCAGCCTAGATGGGCAAAGGGGCACACATTCCAAAGAGCACCTTTAGGATTTCGCAGGCCATTTTTTACACATTTTGATTGCAAACTACTTCTCACACATATGGGCCCCTAGAATGCCAGGGCAGTATAACTACGCCAAGTGACCCCATTTTGGAAAGAAGACACCCCAAGGTATTCAGTGAGGGGCATGGCGAGTTCCTAGAATTTTTTATTTTTTGTCGCAAGTTAGTGGAATATGAGACTTTGTAAGAAAAAAAAGAAAAAATCATCATTTTCCGCTAACTTGTGACAAAAAATAAAAAATTCTAGGAACTCGCCATCCCCCTCACGGAATACCTTGGGGTGTCTTCTTTCCAAAATGGGGTCACTTGTGGCGTAGTTATACTGCCCTGGCAATTTAGGGGCCCATATGTGTGAGAAGTACTTTGCAATCAAAATGTGTAAAAAATGGCCTGCGAAATCCAAAAGGTGCTCTTTGGAATGTGTGCCCCTTTGCCCACCTTGGCTGCAAAAAAGTGTCACACATGTGGTATTGCCGTACTCAGGAGAAGTTGGGGAATGTGTTTTGGGGTGTCATTTTACATATACCCATGCTGGGTGAGATAAATATCTTGGTCAAATGCCAACTTTGTATAAAAAAATTGGAAAAGTTGTCTTTTGCCAAGATATTTCTCTCACCCAGCATGGTTATATGTAAAATGACACCCCAAAACACATTCCCCAACTTCTCCTGAGTACGGCGATACCAGATGTGTGACACCTTATTGCAGCCTAGATGGGCAAAGGGGCACACATTCCAAAGAGCACCTTTAGGATTTCGCAGGCCATTATTTACACATTTTGATTGCAAACTACTTCTCACACATATGGGCCCCTAGAATGCCAGGGCAGTATAACTACGCCAAGTGACCCCATTTTGGAAAGAAGACACCCCAAGGTATTCAGTGAGGGGCATGGCGAGTTCCTAGAATTTTTTATTTTTTGTCGCAAGTTAGTGGAATATGAGACTTTGTAAGAAAAAAAAGAAAAAATCATCATTTTCCGCTAACTTGTGACAAAAAATAAAAAGTTCTATGAACTCACTATGCCCATCAGCGAATACCTTAGGGTGTCTACTTTGCGAAATGGGGTAATTTGTGGGGTTTTTCTACTGTCTGGGCATTGTAGAACCTCAGGAAACATGACAGGTGCTCAGAAAGTCAGAGCTGCTTCAAAAAGCGGAAATTCACATTTTTGTACCATAGTTTGTAAACGCTATAACTTTTACCCAAACCTTTTTTTTTTTTGCCCAAACATTTTTTTTTATCAAAGACATGTAGAACAATAAATTTAGCGAAAAATTTATATATGGATGTCGTTTTTTTTGCAAAATGTTACAGCTGAAAGTGAAAAATGTCATTTTTTTGCAAAAAAATCGTAAAATTTCGATTAAAAACAAAAAAAGTAAAAATGTCAGCAGCAATGAAATACCACCAAATGAAAGCTCTATTAGTGAGAAGAAAAGGAGGTAAAATTCATTTGGGTGGTAAGTTGCATGACCGAGCGATAAACGGTGAAAGTAGTGTAGTGCAGAATTGTAAAAAGTGGCCTGGTCATTAAGGGGGTTTTAGCTAGCGGGGCTGAGGTGGTTAAGAATAGAAGAATATTGGTCAATACAGATAATAAAGGCGTAGTTTTTGCAATCAATACGCTATCATCTAAGTGCGAATTTGTAGTCAAATTGCTGAGGCATTTCGTTCTTTGTTGCTTGAAGCTTAATATTTGGGTTAAGGTGAAGTATGTTTAAGGTAAATTTAATAATTTGGCGGATTCTCTGTCTCGTTTCCAGTTTGCCAGATTCCGGGAGCTAGCACCAGGAGCGGAGTTGGAGGGGTCGCCGTGCCCTCAACATCTTTGGGACCTATTATGGGATTGATATCAGAATCAATCAGACAGTCGGTGGCTAATAAAACATGGGCTGCGTATGCAGCCGCATGGCGGGACTGGGTTTTATTTTCTAATACTTTGCCCGATGATGTGGATGACCTTGATTGTGGTATGTTACTTGTAGCTAGTTTATTTAAAAGGAACTTATCATTTTCATCAGTTGCTAGAATAATAGCAGGGATTTCCTTTTTTCTTAAAATGGCAGGTAGAAAGCCGTTAGCGGCTTATTTTCCGATTAAACAAATGATGAAAGATTACCGTAATTTTTTTTTCGTGTGTAGATAATAGGAGGCCAATCTCAGTTGAGTTATTGGGTAAGTTATATGAAATTTTGTCTGAAATTTGTTTTGATAGTTTTGAGGTTTTGCTTTTCAGGACTAGTTTTATTTTAGCATTTTTTGCAGCGTTAAGGATAAGTGAATTGGTGTCTGCTGGTCGTATAGTATGTTCTGGGTTGAAAATGGATGAAGTGGTGTTAAAGGCTAGTTTTGTTGAAATTTTGTTGAAACGGTCAAAGACGGATCAATATGGGAGGGGCAGAATTATAGGACTGAACGAGTGGGTGGGTTCTTCATTGTGTCCAGTGGGCATAGTTCGTGCTTGGCTGGAAGTTCGCCCGTCTGGTCCACCTCCTTTTTTAATTCATAAGGATGGTTTCCCCTTAAATAAATTTCAATTTAGTGCTGTACTTAAAAAATGCTTGGCGGCACTTGGGCTGAGTTCATTAAAAATTTCTTCACATTCCTTTATAATTGGTGCAGCAACGGAGGCGGCTAGGTTTGGGTTAGATGATGCTATCATCAGAAGGATAGGTCGTTGGGATTCGGATAGAGCTAGATTGTATGTTAGGCCTGATTTATTATAACCAGACTTCATTATTTTATATCTTTTCAGGGAGTCAGATAATTGTTTGGATTTTGGGCCATTCGTATATATTCTGGGCCCAGAAGAGAGCAGAGAAGAGAACGTATACTGAAAACGTATCTTTTGATGGCTCATCCTTGCAGGTTTTTTGGCAGGGTATTAGAGGAATGGGATGGAGCGGTGTTTTACGTGAGGTTCATAAGTTATGCACTAGCCGCCCTCATCCGAATATTGAAATTTTTCATGTGGGAGGGAACGATTTAGGCAAAATCAAGACGTGTAGTTTATTATGGGAAATGAAGAGGGATCTGTCACTGTTGAGATGCATGTTGCCAGACACTGTTTTGTTTTTTTCTGAAATACTGCCTCGCTTGGTACGGTCTTTTAAAGAGCAGTCATTCTGTGAAAAAATTTGTAAAAGGGTTAATAGAGCCATGTGCAAGTTCATGCCCCTGCTGGGTGGGTTCTCTTACAGGCATATTGATCTGGAAGGATGGGAGATAGGTCTTTTTAGGTCGGACAATGTGCACCTATCTGAAATTGGAATTGACATTTTTAATTTAGGTTTGCAGGGCGCTATTGAGAAAGGGCTGCAATGCTTGTGGGGGGCCTCGCCGCGTGTGGGATTTATCGCTCAGCTACAGCTGAGTGGATTGTGGTTTTTAATGGTTAATTGACGGAGTTTTGATGGTTAAATTATTTATTTATTTATGCTAATTTATTGAGTAATAAGTTGATGGTAGTTTATTTGTAACCCATAATAAAGCATTGCGGCCTTTTCATCCAACTTGGAGTTTGTGTTTTTTTTAATTATATCTAGGTATTGTGCCTCCATGCTTCCAGACCCTCAAGACATTGACTGGGCAATAGTGGCTCAAACAGCACTGTTTCCTCGCCAGGCCAGGAACCAACATTACACCGAATCTCACATGATTTCCCTTTCAGGACCCTAATGCTTTGACTACCTGTATATATGCTACGTACCAACTCATTATCTTTACTCATGGGTGACAATACAAGACCCACCAAAGCATTTGCTTTACATTTTCTTACATGTAATGCCTCACTTAATAGTTTGGTGACACTACTTTGATCAGAGTTACCACTGTCAGCATTTTCTTTAATCAATTCTTCAATTGCATTAAACCCTATAATTGGGGTAAAGGGGCAATGTTGGCTAACTAACATGGGTACAACCATAGTTACCTTTTCTCTATTATTCTCAATTTTTAGTTCAAGCTCAACCCATCCATCATAAGGAATAACAGACCCATTTGCCGCTTTAATTGTTAAGCATTCGTTTTCTCCTAACAATTTCCCAATAGGCTGTACTGTAGCGTGCTGCTGGTATTGTTTTATCCAGCTTGCAGCCACAATACTGATTTGGGACCCTGTGTCAACAAGTGCTTTTGTGGACGCACCTCGCAAACTGCAAGTCAGCAAGCATTTATCCCCTATCAGCCTGGCTACTTTTCTCCTGTCCCCACTCTTTGGTTGGAGGGGCATTTCACTAAGCTTTGTGACTGTCTGGGACTTGTCTTGAGAACTGATCACTGGTTGTCCCTCACCTGTGACCATTCCTCGTTTCCCGAGAACCTTTTCTGTTTCATGCAGCCACGTGCACTGTGACCTTCCTGACCACATTTAAAACAATGCCAACATTTTCCTCTCCCCTCATGCACACATTGCTTACATTTAGGCACAGTCTTCTGTATTGCCCCTGCCTGTAGCAGCAATTGTACATTCTTTGTGAGAGCAGCAACTTGTGTTGTCAACTCTACCAGAGAGGGTTGATTGTCACCTGGTGTATGGCTTCTCCTCCATCCTGTGTCTGGATGACATTGGCAGTAGTCAGCCTGGATCTGCCACTTAATCTGGCTTGCCTCTCTGCTTCTATTCTGGCTAGCTTGGTAACTATTCCTAGCAGCACATCATCATTGTAGATAAGTCAGAAATATATAGCTTAATCTCTCTTCTAATGTCACTATATTTCTCACTTAACCCCTGATATAACGTGTGAAGAAACACTCCTTGTACCAAATTCTTGTCATAGGTAATTTCAGCACCAACTTGTTGAGAAGACCACAAAACTTTCTGTTTTAGTCCCATAATTCTGAACACAAACTGCTGCGGAGTTTCTTTATCATGCTGTTTAGCGTTCATCAGTTCCTGAAACAAGTCAGTGCTGCTCCTGTCCTGAAGATGCGAGCGCAGGAACCTTCTCAGCTCTGCTACAGAAAGATCCTCCTTGTTTACCAGCATCTCCTTAAAAGTTCCTGGTTTCACCGTTTTCAGCACAGTTCTGATGATTTCTGACTCAGAGTATCTTTCTTGTATACCTTCATCAATCTGTCTACATACACTGCTATATGTCAGTTCAGAGTCCCAGTCTGAAATTTGCCCACCATGAACTTTAAACTCCTTCCTTGGCAGGTAAGCTGCTAAGTCCTTTAATGTAAACCCACTTTCTGCCATTTGCCCTGTCCTGTCCTTTGTGTGAGTTGTGCTGTGCTCTCTGTTCACACTTCCATGTGGAGTGTCAGAGTGTCTTTCTCCTAGCAAGGACTCAGCCAGTTCTTTTATCCGAAGCAGATATGCCTTACCACTGTCCTCCATGCTGTACACCGCTTCTCCCTGTAAATGTCCCAGGATGTAGTCACAGATCTCCTGCTCACTTGCACCTGTAGCTTGGGGAACTTCTTTTCCAGCATCTCCCTGAATCTGTACAGAAAGTGAGTGCAACTGATCCTCAGACAATGTGTGCAGCAGCTTCTGGATCTGCCACTGCAGCTTCTTCACTGATGCTGCGTCCACCATCTTAGACCTTGTATAGCTTGCTTGAAGCCTTCCCTCACTCCCTTTACTGTAATGGCAGCCTTCTCACTCTGTGACTGTCTTGCACGATAATTACATATCCCGGACGAGCCCCCAAATGTTACCCACGTTCGTGGTGGTAGTGCAGACTAGTGCCCCGATGCAGCCGACAGCGTCTGTTTTAACAGAGGAGAGACACGACATGTGGCTCAGTTGATGTCCAACTTTAATATGAGCTAGTGATGTCCGGATCATGAACGAATCGTTCTTTTGAACCGATTCAGTTCACTGATCCGGAAGAGTCAGTTCCTCTGACTGAGTCGATCCGAATGAAACGGCTCAGTCAGATCAGCAGCAGGCAGTGTAATAGGAGCCTCCAGTGGACGCTAGCCCCGCCCCTCCCCATCCTCCAACCAATCAGAGGCAGCCAGCACTGACTCCCAGCACAGGGGGAGTCGCAGGGACTCAGAGAATCGTCTGAGTCTATTAGTTAAAAGAATCGAATGAGTCAGAGACTCATTTGATTCTTTTGAGTTAAAAGAACCGTGAGTCACCGAGTCCCTGCCAGGCTCCCTGTAAGTCCGTCCGGGGGGAAGGGGGAGGGGGGGGGCATTAATCTAGCATGTAGCAGAGCTGTGTGTGTACAGGGTACATGCAGCAGTGTAGCATCATGCTACACTGCTACATGCACCCTGTACACACACAGCTCTGCTACATGCTGTAGCAGAGCAGGAAGTCTGGTAGGGACTCGGTGACACGATTCTTTTAACTAAAACTCTCAGACAATTATCACAGTCTGCTTCACTGCAGCAGAGCTGTGTTTGCCAGGAGCCAGTCCCTCCTGACCTTCGGTTCACTTGAGAGCCGACTCAGCAAGTGAACCAAAGATTCGATGAGCTGAGCATGCGCATTGATCTTCAGTTCACTTGCCTCTGCCGGCTCATGAAGTGAACCGAAGATCCGATTCATGAATCGGTTAATTTGAATGAGCGGATTCAAATGAACCGATTCATTTGAAAGATCCGAACTTCCCATCACTAATATGAGCATCAGGCCCTAACTCTCCTCAACTAGTGTAATCATGTTAGAGCTCCCTCTAGTGACAGCCTTATGTTTTTGTGCTGTTGGGAAGTCTGAATTTAACCCTGTTACATTACCATTCTAGTCATTACTGCATACATGATTTCTGCTAATAAAATATAAAATGTCAAATACCCTGATATCTAAAACTGTGACACTGTCCAGAATACAGCACAAGATATCGCTTTACAGGCCTCATTCCTATAACTTGCATATAGTGACATATGGGCCACTGACGAGTGTTATATACCTATATTGCCAAATGGTCCTTCTGTCTTCTCCACCATTTATTTATTTGCAATTGTGATATTCAAAGTATTTGGTGCTCCTAATACCTCTAGAGATGAGCGAATTTCCGCTTATGAAATTCGTTCACACTTGATTTGTTTGTAAAAGGTGAATTGCGTTATAGATTCCGTTACCACAGACTATAACATAATTCTATGACGAAATGCCTTTAGAGGCATCCCGTTATTCATTCTGTCATAATAGAAGTCTATGGCCTGCATAACGGATCCATTTGCAGCCCATAGACTTCTATTATGACGGAATGAATAAACGAATGCCTCTAAAGGCATACCGTCATAGAATTGCATTATGGTCCGTGGTAACTGAATCCATAACGCAATTCTGCTTTTACCAGTAAACAAATCACAAACGAATTTCATAAGTGGGAATTCGCTCATCTCTAAATACCACCTTCCAGAGCTTGGTCTGATCACCCCTATGATGTTCCCCGCTCTTTTATGGGTACCATTAGTTCCAATACATTTCCTACAATAAAGAGGCTTGGACACATTGTTAGCTACCTCATGTATTGACTCATTTATTAATAGGCCAGTGGTTTTGAAATGGCCCTGATGATGGTGAACCCCCAACTCATCCTTCAACACTCAGGAGAGGAAAAACCCCCTAGTGGGGGAAACCTCCAGGGAACCATGGCTGAAGGACTGCCCTTCCCCTGGGCAAGGGGGTAAAAACCATCATTTGAGATGAGGTAGCTATGGAAAGTCCGGGTAATTGTCACATCCAGTATTTGGAAATTCTGCTAGATGTTGAATCCAGAAAATCCGGTAAATGTCAAATCCGGTATTAGGAAAGTCCGGTAAAATGTCACATCCAGTATTGAGGACAGAGACCAAGCCTGGAATCTGCCTCTTGATCTAGAAGATTCATGTCCAGCAATGTCATGATGGTTTCAGTTGTCTTGGCGCTCCACCCCTTGGATCTTATTGGGGGTTTTCAGGGTCCTGGGTCTTTTCTCTCAGGCCAATGGAGACACCTTCTCGGGACAACGTTAAAGACAAACGCTGAGAAAAAAAAGAAAGACAATTAATTATAAAACAGCTCTATATAATATATGACTTCTCTGAAATGTTTCTGGAGCACATTAGACCTTCACACGGCATCTACTCACCTGGAAATCTGTATAGTTCATTAGTTGGTAATTATCAGGCCAACGAAATCCAGTCCACTCGGCCACCATGCCTGTCCTGGTGTAGATCTGCAGAAGACAGAATAGACGATTAGTGCCTGGCGGTACTCACCAGGGACTCTATATGGAGTGAGATGGGAAGATGGAGGTGAGAGAGGAGCTATTATATTACTGTTACACAGGATAGATGTAGATTATACAAGGCGGTGAAAAGTTGCATGAACTCACCTCTTCACATCGGCCAGTACATAGCTGGAATAAGCTGATGGTCATACACACAGAAACTGGAAGGACGTGTTAAGGACAAGTAACAGAATTAATTCTATTATTATAGTGTTTCCTATACTGTGATGTCTGATCTGTGCTACAATGGGGTCAGAGGAAGCGAATAATCTTAGTTGCCAACAGTCCCAAATTTGCCAAAATGTTTCCAAATTTTCAGAGACAATCTCTCTGTAAATTTGGGTTGTCCTGGGCCGGAAAATGGGTGGGGCTTAGTTAACTCCACCAATGAGTGAGCGTGACCTGACAATTTAAGGGGGTGGGTAGCTTATGACCCAAATTTACTAACGGCAGCAATGATGGTAAGTACGTATGTGTAAGTGTATCCAGCACACAACATGGCACTGTACCAGTCAGCTATAAGAGGATACAGGTCAGCAGGGCCACAATGGGCACCAAGGTTGATGCCAATCTAATGTGGCATAGGCGGCGACTGCTGAAGGATTTCTTGTACAGGCATATAGCTTGACCTAGGTTGTAAACGGCACAAAAGACAAATGCCGGTCCTGCGCCGATCCTGTGGACTGTAGGACTCATCCTCATCTAGAACAAAAGCAGAGGAATAAATGTCATCAATATGGACGTCATGAAGATCTGAGAATACAGAACAGCAGAGGCCGCAGGTGGTGTAATTATACAGGGGCAGTAATACATAAGAATAGTCACCAGGGCGCGTCATTGTATTTATACACATCTCTTGACTTCAAGCGATGTCCCCTCTGTATTACTAGTCCTGAGACCTCTTACTTACCGAAACTATGGCGGTCACAATGGTCCCAATGCAGCCCATCCATGCAACGACATAGAGGATTCTCTGGCAGATGATATGTCGCCTCTCTGATTGTTCAGACCGGATGATCATGAACCGGTACATGATGGAAGCGTTGCCAGCTCCTGAAATAGACAATACATGGGATCAGCTGGGAACGTCCATAGACACTTGTGATAACCTCCAGGACTCAGTGATGATTATAATCTCCAGTGATGGCCGCCGCTCAGCAGTGAATAGTGATTAGGGAGATAACGTCATCACTGAGGCTGGAGCCGCTGATCTCCTCATGATGTTATCTCTCTAAATCCACTTACCTAAAATGGCAGATATTAAGAAGACCACTGTAAAGACCACCGATTCTGGGAATACTCGTCCCGTGTCACTAAAAAGAAAGCAAAATATTAGGTGTTATTAGGACACAAACGGCAGCAGGATTGTGTCATGTCTTCTAATGGCAGAGGAGACTTTATTTCCTTCCATTGTAATCATCCTCTGTAATATGATCTAATGTCCAGACACAAATAGAAGACAAACAACAATGGGGAAGATATTATGGAGCCGATGCCCATAGTAACCAGTGAGATTGCAACTCTAAAAAATTATTAAGAAAGAGAAATTTTCTACAAAAAGTAAGTTTTTGCACTTTTAAACCATTTCCAGAAAGTGGTGGTTTAGGTGGGTTTAGCAGGAGGGGGCGGGCCTCTGCAAACTGGCAAATTTCCACCTGAAATAGTTGGTGCAATTTTTAATTTTTAATTTTTTTTGTGCATGAGGGTCAGAGATGCTCCTAATTTATTATGAGGCTTGTGCATCTCAGTCCAGTTTAGATTAGATGAGGGCTGGGGCAAGAAATCTCAGTCTTCACAGACCCCCCCCCGCACGATGGGATGTTTTCTATACTAACAATTATTAGATGGCGCTTATTAATAATCCACTAATAATAATGTAATAACTTTCCAGGAATAAACTGATAATACGGTAATAACAGTAATGATACTACAGAGGAATCCCGCCCCGTCCCCTCTTACCTGATGTAAGGATATTTTACATGGCCTGGGATGACAGTCAAGGCAATCAGGGCACAGAGGCCCGATAGCGTCCATATGACCCAGAGGAAAAGCAAGAATGCCAAACCCCAGATCTCCATGGCGCAAAGTCAATTATTCGCTAAGCGAAAGCAAGGATTTGCTAAGCAAAAGCACAAGCCGATCTGTCTCTCTCTATATCTAGAGAAAATCTGGCTGAGATAATGTCAGGCAGTGGTTTTCTAAGGCTCAGAACTCGGTGATGTCACTAGCTTCTGTGACATCATCACACCTTCCGCAATCTTATTGGTCCTCGTTAGTTTATTTCATTTCATTGGTTCTCCCTTCATTGTGACATCATCTTATATACTTGAATCTGATTGGTCCTCAGTAGCTTCTGCGATGTGATTGGTGCTTCAACCTCCATACATGCCTGGATCTGATTGGTTCTCCGTATTTTCGAAATTTATGCCTATGCTGCTGAGATGTTACTGGCTTTTCAAGTCTACTGAATAGAGAAGAAATTCTACTTTTATACATGTGTACCATATCACAACAGAATGAGTAAAACTGGGTATGGACCCTGCACCCATGTGAGCCCCTCTGCCTACAATGTGTAGGGAATGAAGGGGCCATGAAAGGTGTCTCTATTCTGCTGACCGTTTCAGGAGGGAAGATATCACCTCTCACTGCTCTGCGCTCCTATCCAAATTATTCCTGCTTGTAAACTTAAAAATTGAGTTTTATAGACGTTTTTGGTCAATTATTGATAATGCGATTCCAAAATTATATGGAGTATCCATTTAAGGTAGTTGTCTCACACTAGTTGCCCTGTAATACTTTTGCAGCGGTGGACGCAGCAGAGTATATGGTTTCCTAGTCATATACTTTGCAGTAATGTTAATGTAATCCATTGACAAGACAGGTCAGTCAGAGTTACAGGGACGCTCTGATTTGTCTAGTAGAAGGGGTCTTGAGCAGAAGTCCCCATCTATGATGTTCAGATATGGCATATGGGTAGTGCTGTCCCAATGAGCCCACACTGGAGATACACCCATGATCTTCGGCTACAGAGTGATTTTGACGTTATTTGGTAATGAAATGGCAAATGTGAAATTTTCCTTTTTTTGATTGATTACAAAGGGAATTGAGGACAAATTGGAGAACCGTAGATTGTTGTGCAAAACAATGAAGACCTCCTTGGGGCTCATCTCCATACAGGGGGTCCAGCCATAGCCTAGCTCTATATACACATACAGATACAGATTGCTGAAGGACACAGATGTTACAAACATTACAGATGGACAAGTGCAACCCCCGGGTCTCCCCCATCTGAATCTACTGAAGAAGGTCCCATAGTCTTATACTAATTTTATGTTTCATCATAGACTTTTTATATCAACAGTCGAATAGGCCAATATGTCTAAAGTGTACCTGTTATATTAGATGTGCATGTAAATATACTGTAATATATACAATTGTAATATATATTTTTTGAGGACACTGACATCTTCCTGAATACTTGTAAAATAATTCAGAGGCTCACCCTTCCTACACTATGGATAAATTGATTAATAGACACACCTCCACCTGGACTATTAGTATCAACCAATTATATAGTTAAAATATTTTATTATACAATATAACAATTATAAATGGTACCAGAAGGGCCCTTTCTGAATCAATAAAAAATAATATAAAAAAATGAAAAACATAAAAAACGTGTACTTATTGTTATCCCCTATTAATTGTAGGACAATGTATCAATCTCTTGCCTTGATGATAGATATTAGATATAATGTGCTGTCAAAAAAGGTATTAGATATAGTCCCAATATGAATGTTCCATTAGTATAATACACCTTGTAGGATTTAAGGGTTATAGCAGTGTATCTTATATTGTTTTAACGAGTTTCAAACATGTTACAAAGGAGGAAATCCAGAACTTAATTATGGCCACTGAGGAAGGAGCTAAAACTTAAATTCCAGTTCAATGCACAGCCTTGTGGGTTTCAGAGCTTCTAATCTCCTTCTCACTGGAATATTCTGGTAGCTAAGTTTCTTCCTTGGTTCTCTGAACTTGGGCCTAGCTCTGAGTAGCTTGCACATGTAGGTTTTACTGTTCCTCAACCAAAAGTAGACTTGGACTAATCAAGGGAGTGGATCCAGGTCCATCACCCTGGAAATTTGACACAGTGAGCCATTTTACTGCATATTCCTGGGAGGAAGTTGGGTGGAGGGCTTGCAGACAGCCTGGATCAGCCAATCAGTGGGCAGCAGGCAAGGAAATGCCTGTCAAGAAAAAAATGGGGGTTAGTCAGCACATCTAAATGCGCAGGTTACACGTCTCCATGGCTGAAAGCACAAAAAGCAAAAACAAACATAATGCAACAGCACTCTGCAAACACAAATAATACAGTAAATACAATAGTGCCATACTCACTATAGAAAATGTACTAGTGTTGAAATCAGAATAAACCTTTCCTGTTTTTGGTCAATTAGGATTATTATAATTATTATTATTGGTGCCAAATGCCAGAATAATGAGAGCGAGAATGTTTTAAGGCATTTTTTATTACTTTCTGCAAAGTCAAGTTTACATACATTTCATTACTCTTTGGTACCATTGCCTTTAAACTGTATGACTTGGGTCAAACGTTTTGGATATCCTTCCACAAGCTTCTCACAATAGTTGGTCGGAATTTGGGCCCATTACTCCTGACAAAACTGGTGTAACTGAGCCATGTTTATTGGTCGCCTTGCTCGCACCTGCCTTTTTAGCTTTGCCCATAAATTTTCAATAGGATTGAGATCAGGGCTTTGTGATGGCCACTCCAGAACATTGTCTTTGTTATCCTTAAGCCACTTTATAACCAGTTTGGCAGTATGCTTCGGGTCATTGACCACTTGGAAGACCCATTTCCGACCAAGCTTTAACTTCCTGGCTGATGTCTTGAGATGTTACTTCAGTATTTCCACATAATCTTCTTTCCTCATGATGCCATCTATTTTGTGAAGTGCACCAGTCCCTCCTGCAGCAAAACAACCCCACAACATGATGCTGCCGCCCCCGTGTTTCACAGTTGGGATGGTGTTCTCAGGCTTCCAAGCTTCTCCCTTTTTCATCCAAACGTAACGATGGTCATTATGGCCAAAAAGTTCAATTTTAGTTTCGACAGACCACAGGACATGGCTCCAAAAATGTAGTTCTTTGTTCCTGTGTGCGTTTGCAAAACTTAATCTAGCTTTTTTATGTTTCTTTTGGAGTAATGGCTTCTTCCTGGCAGAGTGGCCTTTCAGCCCATATTGATACAGTACTTGTTTCACTGTGGATACTGACACAATCTTACCAGCTTCCGCCATCATCTTCACAAGGTCTTTTGTTTTTGTTCTTGGGTTGATATGCACATGGTGGTCCAAAGCACATTCATCTCTGGGACACAGAACCCGTCTCCTTCCTGAGCGGTATGATGGCCGGACATTCCCATCTTGTTTGTACTTCCATATAAATGTTTGTACAGATGAACGAGGCGCCTTCAGGTATCTTGAAATGGCACCCAAAGTTGAGCCAGACTTGTGCAAGTCCACAATTCTCTTCCTGATATCTTGGCTGATTTCTTTAGACTTTCCCATGATGCTACACAAAGAAGCTGTGTGTTTCAGGTGTGCACTTAAATGCATCCACAGGTGTGTCTCTAATTAACTCAGATGTTGCCAACAAACCTAACAGAAGCTTCCAAACACATGACATCATCATATGGGCAGTCCAGAATTATTTAAAGGCATAGTAATCTTAGTGCATGCAAACTTTTGACATTGCAGAAAGTAATAAAAATGCCTTAAAACATTCTCTCTCATTATTCTGGCATTTGGCAAATAATAATTATGGTAATCCTAATTGACCAAAAACAGGAAAGGTTTATTCTCATTTCATGTCAGATATTGAGAAAAACATGCATGTGTGTCTTTTTATATAGTGTATGTCAACTTCTGGTTTCAACTGTAAATGTGTGATTCCTGGCAAATTCATTTTGTTCAAAATGACTTGTACCTGTCCATGACAAGGAGATCTCTTTAGGACAGGGACCTACACTAAATGCTACCTACTCGGGTGTCCATCTGGCCTCCATTAAGTAATGCAGGTTCCACATGCACGCTGAGCGCACTCTGTATTTTACCTTTCCTGCTGCCGAATGGCTTCCATTCAATTCAGGAAGAGCAGGCTACAGCTTTATACTTGCAGTAATTCTGCCTGTGGGACAAACAGGTTATTTAGGGGTGCACAAACGACCAATGGAGTCAGCCACAAAGGCCTGTACAGAACCAGCAGAACATCATTTTGTGTTGAGGTGTTAAAGGGTTATTCCCATCGCCAGGATATGCCCTCAATGTCTGGTAGGAACGGGTCCCACCTCTTGGACCTGCACCTATACTTAGAACGGAGCCTGCAAAGTACAGGAGGGCGCACTGCGCTTGAGCAGCCGCCCTCCATTCATTTTTATGGGTGTGCCGAAAATAGGCGAGTGCTGGCTCGGCAATTTTTTTCGTAAACTCTATGTAAGTGAATAGAGGGCGGCTGCTCATGCGCAGGAAGTGCATGCGCAGTATACAATTCTGTACTTTGTGGGCTCCAAAAAGTATAGGTGCATCATTAAGAGGTGGGACCCGCACCTATCAGACATTGGGGCATATCTTAGAGCTATGCCCCAATGTCCAAGATGGGGATAACACCTTTCATGAGGGTGACATGGAGGTCACTTCTGAGTCTGTCACTGAGCCTTGGAGCCAGGAGTCACATTATTCCTCCTGCTTTTTCTCCTTGCAGCCCCAGAGAATCCTTTCTTTTTTTTATTTTCTTTTTCAGTCTCTTTTTATTAAAGGGTCTGTCTCACTTCAGTAAGTTGCATTTATCATGTGGAGAAAGTTAATTCAAGACACTTACTAATGTATTGTTATTATCAATATTGCTTCCTCTGCTGGCTGGATTCATTTTTCTTTCACATTATATAAGGCTCGTTTCCATGGTTACAGACGACCCTGCAATCCATCAGTGGTGGTCGTGCTTGCACACTATAGGAAAAAGCATCAGCCTCTCTGGTGGCCGGGACCATGGGAGTGCACACAGGCTGGTGCTTTTTCCTATATTGTGCAAGCACGACCACCACTGATGGATTGCAGGGTGGTCTGTAACCATGGAAACGAGCCGTGTATAATGTGATAGAAAAATGAATCCAGCCAGCAAAGGAATGAATATGGACAATCACAGTGGACAATCACAGTACATTAGTAAGTGTCTTGTATTGACTTTCTCTACATGATAAATGCCACTTACTGAAGTGAGACAGACTCTTTAAACATAGCATTGAAAAAACAATGGAGGCACACAAAGTGCAGAATGACATTTTTCAGTACATAAATGAAGTGTGTTACATTTTGAACCAATTTTCTTGAAAATCTTCATATACTTCAGGGGTATTGTGAGAGTACTAGATAACTCTGGGGTTATAACTAAATGCAACAATTTTTAACTCCATACCCAGATCATGTCCCAAACTCTTGTGGGGTGCTGTAAGTAGCTCAAGAAGATGTTTGGGTATAAAGTGAATATCGGCAGAGGCAGGAAAGGGGGTTGGGTATCACGATGCTCAACTCTCTCACTATTTGAAAGACCAAAGTGCGGTGGTGGAATCTGAACCCAGAGAAATCTTTCAATGGTGTCCTCTCCATCTTAGTGGGCGCCTTCTTTTTACCTAAGAAGAGAAAACAAAACCCCACAATGCCCTACAGCAGATAGTTCAGACAGTCTCCAGTAGTATGGTAGTATATAGTATCCCCATCACCAATAGTCTGGTGGTATATAGTATCCCAGTGGCGTACACACAATCGGTGCGAAACTGATCCATGGGGCCCCCTCCCCGTCACAGCCCCCCCAACTTGCCTCCACTGCCCCTCCCCACTACTGCTTTACAGTGCCCACTGGCAGGCAGGGCCGGCGCCACCCATAAGCAAGATACGCCACCGCGTAGAGCGCACTGTTGCTGGAGACGCCGTCACCGCCTCCTGGCTAATTTATTCACTTCACTTGCCTCTGTGTAATCTCGCACAGGCGCACTGGCAGAGGCATCGTCGAGCGAAGTGCGCATGCGCCGTATTCCAGCGCACTTCGCTCGACGATGCCTCTGCCAGTGCGCCTGTGCGAGATTACACAGAGGCAAGTGAAGTGAATAAATTAGCTAGGAGGCGGCACTGGGCAGGGAGGGGATCTGTGGATGACACTCGTGGGGATCTGTGGATGACACACGTGGGGATCTGTGGATGACACACGTGGGGATCTGTGGATGACACACGTGGGGATCTGTGGATGACACACGTGGGGATCTGTGGATGACACACGTGGGGATCTGTGGATGACACGTGGGGATCTGTGGATGACACACGTGGGGATCTGTGGATGACACACGTGGGGATCTGTGGATGACACACGTGGGGATCTGTGGATGACACACGTGGGGATCTGTGGATGACATGGTATGTAGCTGGAGGGAGAAAACGTGGGTTTACCACAATGAAGGGTACAGTCTGTATAAATAGGTGGGCGACAAAAAAGGGGCGGGTCAATAGGTGGAGTCTATCGCAATCGGCATATGTTGCTGGCAAAAAGTATGAACATGAGGGTATAGAGATTGGCCCCTCTACCTCTGGGGAATCACAGTGCTGTTCGATCACATCTGCATGAACATTCCATTTTTGGAAAGATGGTTTTCCCAGGGTCTCATATGTGAATATCTTCTTTGGTATTCTTGTTCTCTGAGAATAGTTTGATTGTCATGGAGGACTGTCATGTCTCTGTTCTTCAGGGACATTTGGTATAACTGCATCCTTGTCACACCGTGAATCTACTTGTTGTGAGGATGGTGCTACAGACTCTTCTGTAAAGTCTATGGGCAAGTCTTGGACTTCCTCATCTAATGAGTGATGGCTTTTCAGTTGTTCTTCTGCAAGTTCTACAGGCAGGTCTTGAACATTTTCCTCAAGCATACTGTGATTTTTCCGCTGTTGTTGTGAGGCATTGCGATCCCTAGGATGAAATTCTTCAGCCTCAGCTCGTAGTTGAGGAGTGATACCTTGCTCACTGTATTGAAACAGTTCAGGACAGTAGTAATACCCAGGGCCGTTTGAAGGAATTTGGGGGCCCCAAGCAAAATAGACATGGAGGCCCCCCCCCCCTCCACACCTTACGCACGCAAAGCCTACAGGAACCCCAGTATAGCCATACAGTTTAAGTTCACCCACACTTTATATAAATAAAAAAGGAGGTTTACAGTGCAAATACTGCTGTTGCATTTAATGTGCATGAAATTTGAACAGTGTTATCCACAGATCCCCCTCCCCTAAACAGTGCCATCCACAGATCCCCCCTAAACAGTGCCATCCACAGATCCCCCCTAAACAGTGCCATCCACAGATCCCCCCTCCCCTAAACAGTGCCATCCACAGATCCCCCCTAAACTGTGCCATCCACAGATCCCCCCTAAACAGTGCCATCCACAGATCCCCCTCCCCTAAACAGTGCCATCCACAGATCTCCCCCTAAACAGTGCCATCCACAGATCCCTCCTCTCCTAAACAGTGCCATCCACAGATCCCCCTCCCCTAAACAGTGCCATCCACAGATCCCTCCTCCCCTAAACAGTGCCATCCACAGATCTCCCCCCTAAACAGTGCCATCCACAGATCCCCCCCCCTAAACAGTGCCTTCCACAGATCCCCCCTCCCCTAAACAGTGCCATGATTTAGGGGAGGGGGGATCTGTGGATGGCACTGTAGGGGGATCTGTGGATGGCACTGCCATCCACAGATCCCCCTACAGTGCCATCCACAGATCCCCTTCCCCGACGCTCACAGCAGTATATTTATAAACTAATCAGTAACTACTTTAACTTTAATCATTGCTCATTGCTGAGCTCTTTACTTGGATTATTTGGATATCTTACTTTGTCTTAGCTCCGGTAACAGCAGGCAGTGCGGGGGGCGGCGCTCACTCACTGACGTCACGCGCCTGCGCCGCCTAGTGGGAGGAGCAGGCGTGTGATGTCGATCAGTGAGTGAACGCCACCCCCCGCACTGCCTGCTGTTACCGGAGCTAAGACAAAGTAAGATATCCAAATAATCCAAGTAAAGAGCTCAGCAATGAGCAATGATTAAAGTTAAAGTAGTTACTGGTTAGTTTATAAATATACTGCTGTGAGCGGCGTGGCCCTGTATATTCTCACCCCCAGGCAAGCGTCCCCGTCACCATGGGAACGCCTGGGGGTTAGAATATACCATCGGATTTGAGTTTTTACTATCTCACTGAGCTCGTAAAACTCAGATCCGATGGTATATTCTAACCCGCAGGCAAGCGTCCCGGTCACCATGGGAATGCCGGGGGGTTAGAATATACCATCGGATCGTCTGAGTTACTCAGCTCTGCTTGGCCCCGGGCCAGCTCGGGGCCCCAAGCAATTGCTTGTTTTGCCTGTTGGGTAGCGACGGGCCTGGTAATACCCTTCATCTGAAGAATCTGAGTCTGTGCTTTCTGCATTGCTGTTTACTTCAGGTCTAGCTACTGATCTGGTGTGAATCCTCTTCCCTGATTTTTTTGGTTTGTTTTCCAGAGGTACAAACAAATTGCGATGAATCACTCTTGTTGGTTTATTGCCTTTTTCTGATTCAACTTTATAAATATGTTCTGGCCCTATCTGTTCAACTACCCTGTATACATCTTTTTCCCAGTAAGTGCGGAGTTTCCCTGGCCCTCCCTGCTCCGACAAATTTCTTACAAGAACACGGTCACCAGACTGAAGAGCGACTCCTTTGACATGCCTGTCATAGTACTTTTTCCCCTTTTGAGATGACTTTTGGCTGGTCTCAGATGCAATTCTATACGCTTCCTTCATTTTCAAAGCCCATTTCTCAGCATAGTCTTGAGGTGAAGCTGTTCCGTTTCCATTATCCAGGTCAAATATCAGATCTATTGGTAGACGAGCTGTCCTACCATATAGCAGGTAGTGAGGGGCGTAGCCAGTTGCCTCATGCCTGTGTGGGGATGTGCTCGTGGTAGGCTACGGTAGCGGCGGCAGTATTGAGGCAATCACAGACAGTCTTTGTGATACACTGTGACTTTATTCACACCAACGGCATAACAGGCAATGTGCAGACCACACAGGTGCATATCCACATAGTGCATAGAACAAAAGTCCTTCCATAGAAAATAAACAGCAGGTTTGAGTCACCTTGTTTTGGACAGACCACAGCAGTTCTGCAGGCTTCTAGGCTATCTGCCTTTGTCTCCCTCAGGCCAGAGCCCCTTTGGCTTGTAGCACCACAGGTCCCAGGGCTATCCTTCAATGTGTGCTGCGCCCAGACTCTCCTTCACCAGCACTCACTCTGTCTGTGGAAATCTCCAGCACAGCAAGACACACCCCACCCCCATCATCAGCAGGCTGGGTTCTTAAAGGCCCAGCTCCACCAAAAACCTGGGCTGGCCGTGGGGAACAGTAAGAACCGGCCCGGACACGCTGCGCCAGCAGCATTCGCCGCTGTAACCGCAATGATCCGGTTCTTACTCCACCGAGGCCAGGACCTCTGGTGGCACGTATCGTCCGTCCATTATTATTCCGGGGACTCTCCTACATATCCCCCCCCTTTGTTCACCCCTGAGGGCTTGAACATACCGTTCAAGCGTGAGGGGGTGAACACACGCACAGCAGTGTACCCGGGACAGGGCATCTGCGTTCCCCTGTAAGCGGCCGGCCCTGTGCTCAACAGTGAACTTAAAGTTCTGGAGGGACAAGAACCACCTGGTAACCCGAGCGCTCCCCTCCTTAGCCCGACTCATCCACTGGAGAGGGGAGTGGTCGGTCACCAGACGGAACCTTCTCCCCAGAAGGTAATATCTGAGAGACTCGAGTGCCCACTTGATGGCGAGGCACTCTCTCTCCATAATGCTATACCGGGTTTCTGCTGGGGTAAGCTTGCGGCTTAGAAAAACCACGGGGTGCTCTTCCCCGTTGAGCTCTTGGGAAAGCACAGCCCCTAGTCCTACTCCCGAGGCATCTGTTTGAACTACAAACTCCCGCTTGAAGTCGGGCGTCACCAGAACTGGGGACTCACATAGGGCCGACTTCAAACGGGAGAACGCCTCCTCCTCCTTCTCCCCCCAGCGAACCATCACCGACTTTATACCCTTCAAGAGGCCGGTTAACGGGGCTGCCAAGGTGGCAAA